>NC_091094.1:8345238-8645476 GCF_024713975.1 Paralichthys olivaceus
TTGTGGGGCAGGACCTGACCACTGGGGGGAAGGGCGCCCAGCTGGACGTTGTTGTTCAGGGAAGCATCAGAGGACAGACGCAGGAGAGCAATGTCCCACCTGAGGGTCAAAAGAAATGTGTCCTCATGTCAGCATGTAAAGCTGGTGAAGGCCTAAGTCTGTGAGTCAGAGTTGTTTAGGGATAACTAACAAACAATTATTTTTTTATTAATGCAACTATATATATATATATACTGTACATAATTCACAGCAGAACATTTTCAGGAACCTTATAATGTTAGTGTAAGTAATTATCCACATATGTGCTAATTCGTTTTCTGTGAGAAGTGTTTCACCTCTAATTATGTTGTTCTGTATAACTGGATGGGTTTTCAGAGTGTCTGGGTTGTAAGTGCAGTGAGGAGAGTACAAAGTAAAAATAAATATGTTCAGTTTAAGAAAAATACATATTCAAATAAACAAACAAAGTGAAATTTCCAGATAATGCCACTGTTATATCAAACATTATGTTCGAAAACAGCCTTTGGACATTTTTCCTGACTTTTAGATGTTTACAGATAGCTTTGTACATTTAGCTGTTATGATGTGTGATATACATGTATCAGTATCTGCTGTTTTTATGTGCAGCAGTGGGTCAGACCATGACTCGTCATCATCGCTCACCCTCCAGCAACATTGTTGGAGTTCCAGTTGGGGTGGAGGTAGACGCGGCTCACGCTCATGTACTGTTCACTGCCTTCGTGGGAGTTTATGTTGTGGTCTCCAAGAACAACACGCCAAGTCCTGGAGCTGTGGAAATAGAAACCAAAGAAAGTTTTCATTCCTACACTGTCTGGCAGCAAATTATCTCTAATAACCTGACACATGTTCAAAATCTGTGTAATGCATCCAGTCAAATTCGCATCTATAAGAAACATATTCATAGGTTCAGCTCGTCAGAACCAAATTTCTGTTACTTCATCCGTGTCTCTTATTAGATTTCAGCAGTTAGTCAGTGACGTATGAATCTCACCGGTCCACACAGTGAGCTGCGGTCATGACCCATCCTCTTCTGATCAGGGTTCCTCCACACGTGTGGTGGAAGTTGGAGCCAGATTTATACTGAAGAGAGATCTGACGAAACAACGAAGGAGAAATTAAAACCAGTGGATGTCTTTGATAACATTACGCTTTCTCTTCACATCATTTATTTTACTTTTGTCTCTTTGATTTTACAAATCAAACAGAAGTTCAGCTTATATAATGTGTGAACGATTACAGACCTGCTCTGTTTATCCACTCAGGTGCTTTCTGCTTGCATCTTTTCCTTTTGGATTTGCTTTTATACATTTTGTAAGGTTTCTTATTCCTTGCTTTTGATTAATCGTATCTTCTTTTTTTAACACCATTGTCTTTATTCTATTTTTTATGCATTTTATGTATGAAAGGTGCTGTATAGATAAAACGTATTATTATTAGTAATTTGCAGTAAAGTGTATGGTTAAAATAAAGCCTCAATTACATTTCTTTGTTAACGACATCTAAGGACTCATCATTGATACATGTATATATATATTTATGATTCATGACCCATTGCTGTTACCTTGGTGCTTTAGTGATACAAAAATGTATTTTTACTGCAGGAAGCTGAAATTTAAAAAAATATTTTATTTCTATATTTTTTTAATTAGGTTACATTTTTATTCCAGTCTTTGCATGTTTTGTGAGGAAAATATAATTGCTCTATAAAGAATCATTCTTGGCACCAAAATATCCAACCTCTCCCTCCACAGTGAGGTTATACCAAACCAGCACAGATGCCACAACATAAAAGAGTATTTTCACATTGGGTTAAATGATCTGTGCTCTTGTCCCTCCACTGCTGTCCAGTCAAACAAAGTTGTACCGTACCTGCCAGGGCCAGGAGTTGGGTCTGGCCACTTCCCCTCCCACAACTCTCTCCTCGACACTGTCATCCTCCAGATACCTGGGCTGGGGCTCCAGCTCGGCCAGCACTGAGGAAAGCACAGACGACAGAACAGTCAGACAGGATGTGTTCGAACGTGTGCAGAATGTGTAAAGAGGAGAGGAATCACACGGCGTTTACCGAGGGCTGCGAGAGAGGTCAACACAAGAAACCTGAGCATGTCTGCTGTCTTCTATAACTTCCTCTGCTGGAGACTGCTGTCCGTTACTCTTTATAACCTGTGTGTGTGTGTGTGTGTGTGTGTCCACCTGTGTCTGTCTCACCGTTATCACTACAGAGGATTCATATATAGAACAGCTGACTCAGCTACGGATCCATTTTTTTCCACAGGTAACAGATTAAAACCATCCACTGTTTATTTACTTGCCCTCATCAAGTCACTGAACTACATGTGCAGCAGATATCACCCTCTGTCCTCAGACCCTCACGTTACTGTTCGCTGCTTTAAGGGCAAATTACGATTTGTCAAAACGAGGTCTTACCACAGCAGACATGAATCAGCCATGACATGTTCCCCATTGTCAGGTGCATGTTCCTTGACTGAGTCCGTGGTTGTGACTGTTCACCTCATTGTTGTCTGGAAAGCCAACTTTTGTGCAAATTATTGTGGTACTCTGGTACTCAGATGGAGAATATCCTCACAGTTATTGAGTGTGATGAGGAATGTTAGTTGCACACATCAAATTCAACTTAAATTTGATGAAAATGCAGTTTTAGATAGAGTAGAATGGTAGTTTGTGGCATCAGCTGGAGCAGCTGTAAACATAAACCACCTTGGAACTCACTTCAAGCAGTAGGAAATATAATAAGATAGAGTTATACTCAAGTGGAAAATGTGCTATATGAGGGGATCCGCCTGTAGAGCATGTATCATGTAAAGATCCACATCTGGCTTTAAAGGAGACAGATTGTGCTTTTCAGTTTTTCTATCCTCCAGTGTGTTACATATGTTTGTTTGTGATTATAAAAGGGTTTGCAGAGTTTAAAAGCTTCTCTTCCCCACAGAATGATACAGAAATCCCCATTCTGCTCCACCATGAGCAGGGGGCTGTGAAAGCAGACAGCTGAGCTCCACATACACAGAAACTAAATGGGAACAAGAAGAGAGGAGGTAGAGTAATGCATGAGCTGTGTATCCTGGCCTGGCGCAAATTAAACGTTGTTGATTAATATAGATTAATTGTATTATTATTATTGTTTAAAAGCTTAACGAGCCCAAGGCTACAATGCAGTATTACTTGTTAAGGTGTTGTTAAGCATTCATGATGCCCTGTGGATCTGATATGATTCAATTTGTGTTCCTCACAGTTAAGAGCTGCTGCAGCATGTGGCTTGGTTTAAAAGAGAGACAGATTGTTATTGTAATGGTCATGGATGTTTGGGTAAATTGAGCTACACATTAAGACAGATTGAGATTTTACTCATAGGCCGACATTGTGCATTTTGAAGTTTAAAATCTCCCCTAAGGCGACCTGAACAATTTCGAGCTTTATTTTTCAAGCTGTGTGCCAGTTTGACTGAGGTTCCAAGAAGTAGATATAATCAACAGATATGTTCACAGTGCAAATACCGACCACACATCCTGGAGCTGCAGAGCAGCACTAAAGACAGCTCATCACTGATGTGCTGCACGATCTGAACTCTGTTATCTGCTCTTCTGTAACCAGAGCACAGCAGGAGAGGATTACTGTGCATGTGACCCACACTGCTGCCGCCTCACAGTGAAACATACTCAATGTATATCTGCCATGTCCGTCTGTATCATCAAACATTTTCTGATTATTTCAATTGCCTAACCTAAACCTAAACCTAACCTTAACCTTAACCTTAACCTTATCTTAACCTTAACCTCAACCTTAACCTAAACCTAAACCTAAACCTAACCTTAACACACACAAACACACACATTTCCTATAAATTTAAGTTCATCACACTTGCTGTATGTAAACTTATAAAAGTGAGGGAAGTGATCTTATATATTCATATTATAACTAAAACCAATTGCAGTTATTTTCTTGATTAAATATGAGAGGGATGAACCTGGGAATCGAACCCTCTGGCTGTGGATGACCTGCAACCTCCTGAGCCAGAGCCACCTGTAACATTATAGACAGAGCTGTGTCATGAAGGTGTGATATTTCTTTATTAGAGCTTTAAAGTCTCTTGTTAGAAACATACATATAGGATAGATGAGAGCATATACAGTATGTTCCAGTACATTCACCTAAAGGACAGAGGCCTGTAGGTCATGCTTTCACCTTGTTTATGGAGGACACTTTGTGTTGCTATAAATTCAGCTCTTCACGTTTTCTATCATTGACCAGATTTTACATAAAAGGTTGTGAGAAATGGATCTGAGGGGAAAAGAAGGAAATAGTCTGTTTGTATGTTTCTCTGATTATAGGATGAGTCCGGTTCCCACTGTCGACAGATGCATCGACTGTTCCCTCTGGTAGTTCCTCAGCCTTTTCCCTCTAAAATGTCACAAAAGCACCACAGTGGCAGGAGGAAGGGCAACGCAAACCTTCGATTTATTAAACACCAATCAGAGAGGATTGTGTTGAACCCAAAAAGTGAATAAAACCTTTATTTCAAAACTAACAACAGGCAGAATGCTGCAAAACAAATGTCAGTATTTACTCAGCTGCTGGCTCTCGGCACACAGATAAAGATATATTTGCATCATCTCAAAAACACAGAGTCGTGTTGCTGCTGCAGCGGCTGCTCGTCAGTGTATTTGTCCTGTTTCTGTCACAGACGGAACTTGATGATGTTCTGAGTGGGAAAAACGCTGAATCAGAAGTTTTCGGGTAAGATACCGTTGGGATAAGATTGGCTGGGTTTAAATAAATAAGAAAAGGATTTCGGTGGATGACGGTGTATAGACATCATACATTCATCAGTTCCTCAAAATCTGAAGATGGAAACAAAATAGTTTAAAACACAGATATTAATCTTTAAACAGTTTTATTGGTAGAGGATTTAAATATAAGGTACTTATGAGATACCCATATTTATTTTCTTGCCAAAAGGTGGATGAGTGGCTTGATACCATTGTTTCATCTGTACGCTGAGTAAGAGAACACAGCCAGGTTAGCTTAGCTGAGTTTCGCATTAAGAATGGAAACAGTTAGTGTTTAAATCCACAGAAGCTCACTTTATATTTTATTGAAGAACTGGATTCTGCACCTGTACACTTTGTTCTGCTTTACTGTGTAATACTGTACCTGCCAGGACCACGAGGAGTGTGAGGGCACCTCCTCACTTCCCACAACTCTTCCTGCAGCACTGCTCTGTGCGAAGTTAGACCCAAGCTCTGACTCAGACAGCACTGAGACACACGGGAAAACTCATTGAATCATCACTATATATATCGCCTTGTGTTTATTATTACACCTAAAGACAAACAAAGATGTTTTCATCTGTAAAGTGTTTGCTTTGCGGCCTCACCTTACCTGTGGCTGTTAGAGTGGTAAACAGCAGGAACAGGAGCATCGCTGCAGTGCCTGTGTGTTTCTAAATGCACGTCTGATTCTTTTATATCCTGAGCTGACTTTCATTTGATGCGGCCCCTCTGCTGAGCTCAGAAAAGCACCTGTCATCGGTCTCAGACTTTATCACAGCTCATGATAGTGTGTGACAGCGTGTCCCCGTGTCACAGCTGTGGTTGCAAAAACGTACTGATAAAAACAAGAGTCTTTTCATCACACACAATTTAAAACAACTTTATTTTTGTGAAAGGAGGCGAAACAAGTGCAGAGACACAGAGGATGAAAACAGGGTTGAACATGTTCTGTGTCCTGCAACATGTGAGGACTCTTGTTTACGCCATGATCTGGAAAAAAAGCAGACGTGATCAGACATCTTACATGATCTGAATGATGTGCCATAAAATAACAAGCTATTTAAATGGATATTACATGGTTTTGTACAAATCATTCATACTGACCGAGTCCATCCATTCAATGTAGGCGGACACGCGCGTGAAGACGGTGGGTTTCTTGGGAGTATTGCATCCATAGCCAGACACAAAGCTGGCAATACCATGGACGTAGTATTTTCCATTAACCAGGCAGTTCAGAGGACCACCAGAGTCACCCTGACAGGAATAAGGATGAATGGAATATTATATATATAGATTCAGTGTATACAAATAAAAATGAGGCAAAGTTGACTGAAGCTAGGATTTGTTTTTTTCCTCTCTCTCACAGAAGAGGACTCACATTGCATCCAGCCTCAGCACCTCCGCCACCGCACACCATGGTGGTCTTGATAGTGCTGCCCCACCAGCTGCTGCTGGAGCAGGTCTTGTAATCGACCACAGGAAGATAGGCCTGTTTGAGCTGTGCAGACAGGTTGCCACCAGCTGGAAATGGAGACATGTGAAATATAAGTCAAGTTGAGCTTCATGGTAAGAATGCACCCATCAAAACTGACAGGTGCCCAGAGGGATCGTGCAGTCAACTCACTGGAGGTGCGTCCCCATCCGGTGACGTAGCAGAGGTTGTTGTGAGGCAGGATCTGGCCGGAGGGAGGCAGCGAGCCCAGCTGGACGTAAGAGTTCAGGGTGGCGTCAGAGGAGATACGCAGGAGAGCAATATCCCACCTGAGGGTCAAAATAAATATGCCCTCACATCAGCATGGAAAGCTTGTGAAAGCCTTAGTCTGCAGGACAATGTCGTACCTGAAGTGATGCATGGATCAACCAATAGGAACCAATCACAACTTTGCAACCAGGGAGGTCGATATGTCTTTAGACAAATACTTTCTGGAGGTGACGTTTGTTTCCCAATATCATTTTCAGACACGTGTGATTGAATATGTTTGAGAATTTGATTCCCTTCAAAAATTGTTTCACCAAGGTCAGGACTTCTTTGAAAGTAATGCATACCTCTTTTTTAAAATGAACAAAAGCACATTGAGCCTTTTTCCAGATGAAAGAATTGCAATTCTCACCCGTTACCGACATTGCTGGAGTCCCATCCAGGATGGATGAAAACTTGGATGACATCCATGATCTGCTCTCTGCCACTGTTGCTGTAGAGGTCATGTTCACCCATAACAACACGCCACATCCTGTTGCTGTAATGTGTTTTAAAAAAAACACAGGGAAACACGTTATTGAGAGTCATTGATTATACATTTGTGACTCAAAGGACAGTTAGAGCCTCATGAATTTAATGACAGAATGTATTAAAGACCACAAAACACCATTAACTGATGTTTATGTTTGTGTAATTTGACTTTCTAATTAATAAAATGACTCCCCTCTGGTGAGAGCCAGTTATAAAGGAGAATGTGAGAAGTGCTCTCATGCTGGTGACTTAAGATAAGAGTAAGCAATGCATTTTCTACTAAAAGCAAAATAATCAAAATAAATGAATATAAATCCATTTAAAACTCACACAACCAAAGAACAGTAAGTCTGGTTTATCATTCTGTTACCTGTCCACGCAGTGAGCAGCAGTCATAACCCAGCCTCTCTCGATCAGGGTCCCTCCACATGTGTGGTAGTATTTGCTGCCAGATCTGTACTGAAGAGAGATCTGGATGCGGAAGAATATGGATGTGTCAGCAGTGTATGGATAGCAATGAGTAATTCATGAATCTGCATTTAAACATGGAAGCAACTCTTGACTTTGTGTTGCAGTAGTTTACCTGCCAGGGCCAGGAGTTGGGTCTGGCCACCTCGCCTCCCACGACTCTTTCCAAGCTGTCCTCCAGATACCTGGGCTGGGGCTGGAGCTCCGCCAGCACTGGTGAAATAAAAATAAAAGCATTGGTGTGATTTATATGTGGTTTCCTACAAACCTCACAATGTTTTTTACTTTCCACCGACAAGAGAAAGGAGAAATTAGAGTGGCCTGAGTGAACTGGTAGATCAGATCATCTACAAGTTAAAACGGATGAGTGACTGGATGACAGGAGAAAAAGAGCGAATGAGGCAGACAGATCAATAATGAATGGATATACAGCGCAGTGTGTGTGCTGTCACTTTCTTACCCACGGCTGCGAGACTCGTCAAAACCAGAAACCTGAGCATGTCTGCAAATTTGCCTGAATGTTTCTGCAGCAGAGGAACGTCACTCTCCTTCTTTTATACCTCAAGTCGACCTTCAGCTAGTGCGGGAAACCGTCCAAGCTCTTTCCCCAGTGACAAAAGCCAAGTTTGCACCTGTGGTCCATCTCACACAGTGTTATCTCAGTCGCTTACCACACACCTCGTGCTTTGACCAGTGGAAAATGCTCTGGAATGAAGAATAACACACAGACTGAGAGGTTTATTTGAATACGACAAGTCAGAGTGACTCAAGGGTTTTATAAAAATATTTTAGTTGATGAAACTCCACTACATTATTTAAGAGGATGGGGAAAAAAACATATTTTTGTCAGAAGAGTAGCAAACATCACAATGAAACCCACAGCTCCCAAAATGACCTTTCAGTGGAGACTGTGTATGTGCATTGAAATGAGTATTCTGATGAAATGCAAAGTTTTTGTGGGTATTTACAATTTACAATATACTCAATGATTCAACCTGATTGAGACATGAAGAAGCTTCTACAAATTGAAACAACAACACATGCTATAACATATAATAATATTTGTTTCCTTCAGTGTTACAGTAAAACACCTTCTTCTTGTTCCTCGTGACATCATCTATATATTTGAGCCTGTTGACATTATTAGTCTGACTAAAAAAAACTAAAGCATAGTCACTGCAGCGGTTTTAACAATTTCTCTAAAAAGAGATTTATCATAAATGTAATTATATAAAGATATTTTTATATAAGTAATTTATATCATTAGGTTATAATTACATACATGGTTTTATAAAATAATATTCCTTTGTTTTGTTTTTTATAGAAAAGTAGTTTAGTAGTAATTAAATAGTAGTTTATAATTTGGACTAGTCAAAAAATTAATTATTTATGCAGAGATGAAAAACAGGACAGTGTTACAGCTCAACACTAGAGGGGGCAACAAGAACACAGAATCTCAATTTGGTCACATACAGGATGTGCACTGCTCAGGAGACCAACACATGACATCTCGTCCTTACAACTTTAACCAGTCTTGTAAATGTGATGCAGATTTTAGTGTCTCATTTCAATGAGATAAGTAGAAACATTTAAAGTCAAAATCTACATTCTCAACTGGTGAGATTTCAATCCAGTGTGAGAACTGAGTTCAAGAAGATTTCTCGGACCTCTCTGACACTGAACGATAAAATCAGCGATGAATAACTTGATGATGAGTAAAATTTTAATATTCATGTATATTTAAGTCATTTAGGCATTTATAGCTTTCTGGACAATGGGAAGGCCTGTGATATGTCCGTCTTTTATAAAATAGTCCTCAATTAGACAGAAAGTCATTAAAACTGTATGGATTTAGGATTATTGCCTTATCGGGCACTTATTAAGATAGCTTGGCTGTCTGGTAATTGAGCTGGCCCCCTGACACACAGGGGAAAAAAGGTTCTTATGCTGCAAGACTTCCCGATCAACAGGGGCTCCACATTTTAGCTATTTTCACACAGTGCGTCCTCGTCCCCTCCAAACTGCTCACGCAGCCCTGCACCTCCCCAACCTTTTCCTGCAGAGGCATGATTCAAATGGGGAGATCAAAGACAGGAAGTGCTGGGGTTGTGTTAATTAAAGATGTTTGTTCTTGATACAGCTTCCTCTCGTTAATGAACAGACGATTTAGTTCCCATAAAGATGGCTCACATACGCAGGCAGGAAATTGAGATTCAAAAAAAAAAATTAATGGGATGCAGTGATTGGGTATGAGATAGGGAGTCAGGGAGGGTTATCTCCGGGTAACTTTTGATTATGTCAATGTGACACTGTTTGAGCAGATCACACTGTAGTGAGAGAAAAAGCTAAAATTGATAATATACATTCATTCATTCTGGGTTTGCTCTGTTACTGGTGTGAGGAGCTGTTTACATTAAAGACGTTTTCTGAGGCACGGTGAGTAAAACAGAAAATGAGGGTGCTTTGGGAACTGCATTAGAAAATCTTAGATATTTGCAGATGCCTATATAATGAGTAAAAGCTGCTCTGCTGCTGAGCAGAAGGACAGTGTAAATATTTGTCTTGTATCAGTATATGGTATTTGTACACTGTTGATTTTTTTCACCCGTGCCTTGTTCTGGATGCACACCAAAATTCAATATGTTCTTCCCTGGCCCACACTTTCTTCCACCTAGTTTTCCTGGTCATCCATCTAGTAGTTTCTACGCAGTCTTGCTAACTAACAAATGGACAGGGGTGAAAACGTAACCTCCTTGGGGGAGAAAATAAGTACAGGCACTTGGATGAAGGATATATTATATTATATATATTTAAGCAGAGCAGACATTTAATAATTTGATTTAGAACGTGAAGAAAAACTTTTTTGCAATTGCACTTCTTGCCCTTCATTTAAGTACAACCTTGATTCACTCAGAGTTATCTTTTAGCAGTGACTGGAGTTCGACAGAAGGGAAACTGTCATGGACTCATCTGTTTCTCATGAAGCTTTTTATTTTTTTGGCTGTTGATCTCCAACACAGAAATGAGTCTCTCCCTGACCTAAATCAACTAAAACACTGCTCCTTCTTTCTATCTTCTCTTTAGGGCAGTGGTGTTATTATGTCAGTAAAAATCTTTAATGTGTGTGGAGTTGCAGTGCTAAATATCTGCGCAACATGGCACTCATCCATATAAAGTCTACAGGGACTCGCAGCATTAGCACTCTTCCCTGCTAGCTGAGGAGGTGTGAAGGGATGCATCAAAGCTGTCATGTGTCCTGCCTGGTGACAGAGAAACTGATCCACTGGGCTGTTTGCAACCTTTAATTGCAATTATATCACAGTGAAAACAATCAATACGTCCTCCTACACACCCTCCTCCCAACCCTTCTCTTACACACCCTCTCATGTTTCCTCCCTCTCTCCTTTCTCCCTGCCTCTCTTTATATAAATATATATATGGTGAAAAGGTGCCATATAGGCAGAGGGGGCGATGTGGTTTATGGGGGGCAGGGACGAAGTGGTGCAGCAGCAGTAACGTGCTCCTGGAGAAGGATGATCTGCTGTGGCTGTGAGTGCCTGATTGATCCTGTGGAGTACTGTTCATCCATCAGCGTCCTCCAGCGAGATGCTGCTGCAGCCTTCACCTCTGTAGCTGCTCGCCTGCTCCCTCTCCCCTGTTCCCCGTCATGCCCCCGGTCTCAGCTGCCGCCATGCTGCCGGGTCCTGGCCCTCAGCTGCAGCAGTGATAAGCTCTAGTGGAGTGGAAAAGGAGGCTAGTGCTCTGAGCCTCCCTCGCTGAGTGATAGGGAGAGCTGGAAAGGTGAATAAAAACTGGCTTACCACGTTGCCTCATCCTTGTCGCTCTATATGTGGCAGTGGATAGGTCATTAGGCAGCTTTTAAAATCTGATATTCACCCATTAACTGGGAAATCCCGCCTTGAAAACATATTAAGTATCACCACATGAGATGAAATAAGCTCTAGTATGAAGTTTGTGAGCAAAAATGTAAAATTTTTTTGATGAGGTGAATAAATAAGTGTCTATATTGGTATCAGTGTTACATGGACATCTAATCAAAACAGCCTCATACAACTGCCTGGACCTCCTGTTTTCATTACACTGAACATTGATATCTTTCACTGACTCTCAACGTAATTACACACCCAAGAGACGCAGGAGAAAATTGTCTGTTGACAGTATATGACAATTAGCACAATTTCACAGAGAGGGCGTCAGTCAGTTTGAATAAGTGAGACCTGTTCATTTGCAGACTAATGTGTCGCTGTTTGAATTATTGGATCCATTCAGACAATCGAAGGTAACGTCTGTGTTACAGTGATGGATTAATGAGCGATGGGCTGGTAAACTGGGCTGTTTGATGATGTCTGAACATGATCTGAGTTTAACAACACAGATCAGACATTGGGCAAACCTCTGATTTGCAAATCTGCTGTGTGTTCTGTCGACCACTTTTCACCACTGGCAAAATGCAGAATGCGATCTCGGAGCTTCACTGGTCCGAGCGATGTTACCGTTATGCATAACTGGTGTCTGCTTTAATGAACTGGAGTTAGAAAATGAACTTGGACCTCAATCATTTTGAATAGTCAAAGGAAATGAAGTAAGTAATGTGAGTGAATGGATGCCACAGTGTTGTTCTTGTTATATGATGCACATAATCCAAACAAGCATGGATGTTAAACATGATTATCATTATATGGAATCAAATAAAAACTCATCTGCTACTTTTATTTCCTGAGTGTTGCATTTTAAAAGATTTAGATTTATAGTGTAACATAAAGCCAGCTGTCGCCATGATGAGGGCCTTAAGGTGTAATTAGACAGAATGGTGTGCTCCCTAACTTGTTGCAACACCTAAAGTTAAATGGACCATATATTCACTGAAATTACACATAAGGTTTTTTAGATGTAGGTTTTCCTCTCCCTCTTCTTTTGACTGGCACTCACAGATAGTTCATGTGGATTCACTGAAAATTCATGCTGATTTATATGTGATAAAAGTGACCGGCTTCTCTTGCCTCTGTTTAATTAATTCTGTCCTACAGAGGTAGCAATGTGAGTTCAAGCTATTGATTGAAGCCCATGTGACAAGCCAGCTGCTTTACAAATCAAGTCGCTCTCAAATCTGCCTTTGAGTGATTTGTTTCTCAATATTATAATTTTATTTCAAACGTTTATTAGAATTACACATGTGGAAAAATGTGGGGGGACTTGAAAACTCTGTATTCTTAATTTTAAACTAATTCAACTCATTCAGAATAAGTACATAAGCAATTTTCATGGTCAGCAGTAAAACATAATTGCTGGTGATTTGATTTTCAATTATCTCGTCAATGAAAAATTATTTCTTTCATGTCATATTATAGACTAGGTGCCAACTTTGCAGAGCCCGTATCTCAAACAGGCAGTGGCACAATGCAATTTACTTTACTGCCGTCTTCAAGAAGAACGGCGTACTGTGCAGCAGACCACCAATGAAATAAGAGACCAAGACAAAAAGGGGGAGTGGGGGGCTCGAGTAAGGCATGCATGTGAATATTTAATTAGCTGTTAATGAATAGAAGTCATTAGGATTAATTCCTCCTTAGGGCTAATTCAAATGATCTTTTCTGCCCCACCGAGGAGTGGAGAGTTTGGTGTGCACGAGACTTAGGTGGCGTTCCCGTGCTGTCCCTTAATGGGGCTTCAGCCGCGGACAATAGCCAATCATTGAAATTGTGAAGCAGTAATGAGTCAAGTCATCAGCAAATATGCAATTAGTGGCTGTTCTGAGCATCTTCTTTTGCTCATAAAGATTATAAAGAAGTGGTGCAATCATTGGCTTATACCTTCTAAAATGTAAAACTTAAATACGGCCACAATGAGGGAGGATCATGCCTGCGGGCCAAAACACATGCAACATCACATTATGCATTTCATCGCTTTTGCCCGGCTCCTCGATTTGTTAAAATGTCAACACAGTAAATGTAAAATAAATGTAAAGGTCTCGATTTACCAACTCTCCAAATACCTCCAGACACTCATCTTGGATTGAGCCCGAGGCAGTGAGCACACAAAGTTTGTGAATGATGATTCCAAAACTTTTCTTCCACGGGCGGAGGATCAATCTTGCTGCGGAGAGACCTGACGCTGTATTGAACTGGAGACACAGATAAATAACCCATGTTCAGACCCAATCAACCACTCTAACAGGTGCAGCAGTAGCAGTGGTAAGATGACACTAGACCTCCACTTCCACAAATTGCATTCCACCATGTTCTTCATCTGTGCCAACCACACACTGATTCCAAAGTGCGTCTAGATGTAATAGCCATTCCTTTAAAAGAATAATATAGACTTAGTGACTGAATAAATGCACGTCAAGTATCAGATTAAAAGGTGATTTCCTACCTATGCAACAATCACTTGATCATTTGGCTTGTGAATTTGTTCTGCAGGCAATTCCCTCAAGAGCCTGACTTAGCAATTGCCTACATGAAAAAACAGATGCATGGAGGGTTGTAAACTTTCTGCTGAGCATTAGCCGCCTGACATGATTTGCTCTTTAAACACATACTGTGGGGACCAAGACCATTTTCTCGTTTGGAAGAGTCGGAGCGGAATAACACGCAACAGAGCCAAGAAGTAGAGTGATACCCTATTAAAGTTGCACACGACTAAGTATAACATCACTTGATAGAGAAGGTATCTCGTTGAACTGCATCACAAAGAGCTCATTTGGAATATCAAGGCTTTCCCCTGCTTCCAATAAAGGCGTCCTTGACTGAAAATGATCATTGCCCAGTAGGATAGGACACATTTGTCTGGGCTGGGACCTGCAGATACTCCTTATTAGATCTAACGACCATCTGTCCATGAAGGCCTTGTCTGTCACCCCTTTGATGATGTCATGGCCTGGACCAGTGCCGGGACAACAGTTGCTTGGAAGCAGGTTCTGGTTGTGGGCTTGAAATGGACTTAAATCATCGGGGTCAAGAGCCTCTTGCTCCGTCTGTGTCCTGCTTGCCCGACGATAACTAAAGAGACTTGTCAATGGGACCCCAGAGTGTGTTCGTATTCCCTGCCAGCTCCCTGTGAGCGGGTTGGCACACCACGTAGCCTTGGCTAAAGTAAAAGCCAGTCTGCGTGGCGTGAGTAGAGAGGACACAAGAGAGGAGAGGAGAGATTTACTCTCACCACTCGTGTAATCCCAATGAAATATTAAAGGAGACTTCACCTCACAAAGTGTTATGGAGACAAAACTCTTGTTTCCCATGTGCCAACATAAATCAGTTTTCCATGTGAGTGCTGTACCCTACAGTATGTGATAACCTTTACAATTTGCAGATGAGTATTGACAGATTGCATTATTTAGCAGTTAGCTAATATGCTGTGGAAAGCTAATAATCGCCCCTTAGCTTAGCTCCTTTCCTTTCAGTGAAAGCCACGGCTATCACGCTAGCACGTACTGCAGAATGTTTGCAAAGATAACAATGGCAGATTTACAACTCAGTTCTGAGCTCGAGTTAGGGTTAGAGTCATGTTTTTAACATCTGATCTTATATTCATATGTATGTGAGGAGGCATACAAAGGGATAGCTGCCACTAATGTATTGTATTTTGTTCCCACTTGTTCCCAGTGGCACTTAGTGAAACTACCCCCTACTTCCCTTCTAACTCTTAGCTTTTACATTTAAAGGTACAGTGTGTAGAATTTTGTGATATCTAGTGTTGAAATTGCATGTTGCAGCTGAACAACCCTCACCTCACCCTCTCCTTCCAAACATGAAAAAGAACCTGTGGTAGCCTTTAATTGTCATAACAATTCAAAAGGTGTTTAGTTTGTCCAGTCTGAACTAATGTAAAAAACATGGCGGCCTCCGTAGAGAGGGTCCCCTCGATAGTTCCCTTTCACCTAAATCTTACACACTGGACCTTTCAAGGTCTTGGTTTTAAAAAATGCATTTTGTCTTCCCTATGAATAACAATAATTACTGTTTTTACAACAAGTATAGATTTAAATAATTTAAAGTTTTATACGATCAATGTCACAAAAATAAGAATTCGTTTTTGTCTGTAATTGTAAACAAGACTGTACAACCAATTTGGGAGTCATGGCTCTTTCCAATTCTGTATTTGACTTTTTGCAGCAAAGCTTCACAAGTTGATCATGTTAAAGTGTTGTGATGAAATACAAACATATACAGTTTCGCTTACCAAATTACAAAGATAACTGTACTGGTGCCCCATTAGCAGTGCTTGACCAGTTTAACCAAGTTAGAGTAGACTTGAATAAGAACAACCTAAAGTGGAAGCGATATCTCCCCTTGTATCTCAGAGCAGCATCATGTCTTGATTTATCACAGTGTAATTTGCTCCTCAAATTTAATCTGCTCATTTCCAGAAACCTGGTTCTCTGTGCAAGAACTGCAGTATGTTTGGAGAAAATTGAGACGGCATATTTACAATTCTGCATCGTTACTATTGTGTCACTGTCAATTAATGGTGAGTATTTTGAAGATTACCACAGAACTGATTTTTAGATATTTTCCACTATTCTACACATGACATGTTTACTGTCAGTACAATGGAATAATCCTTATATGTCCAGGAAGGAGCATGTAGTTGAAGGTGTCATGAAGCAGAACAACAAGATGCAGGAGAGAGACTTTCATGAAAGACAGGTTGCTCTTCCAGAAAGTTAACTATCAATCTGAAACAACAAGAAAAAGGAAAGACTGGCAGCTGAAATCATGAGACAGGACAGGACCGAAATTTAAGAGGGATTTGCTGCTGCTACTACTGTCATGAAAAGTAATGTTTTAATCTAGTCCAAATGGTTCTCGATGGTATAGTAAACAGCTGAATCATTTGTGGGCCAGGAGGTGGAGGACTACAGTTGGTTTTTGTACACTTCATCTTGCCTATAAGACCCACACATTTTTACTCTACCTCTTGATAATCTGTTAGTATAATCAGGTCTTCCTCCTTTCATGGAAAATCTAATATTTCTTTTCAACTTCTGAGCCCCTTTCATGGTGTCGGTGGATGGAAATATATTCCTGTGCAGGAAAGCTTAAACACAGCTGAACAGCCTAAGAAAGCAGCAATAAGTGATGACTGTCAGACAGGCCTATTCATCCAGGTATCTCTGAGGAGTGTTACACCATCACAGGCTTCAAACTAATGCAAGTGGACAGAAGTATCATCTCAGTAAGGAACTCCGTCACCACGGTGGCATAGAGCAGTATCATAATACCTAAATTTGGCTAAATGCACAGCTCAGCACCTGTTATCAAAGTGCACCTCAGTAAATCAATATCTATTGTAATATCAAACCCATGTGTGTCACCGCTTCTACCCAGAATTCACCTGACTAGATCAGAGCGTGGCTCATCTTCCTCGCACTGCTTGCTGATCAATATGAGATGCAGGCTTTATAGATGACTGCCACATTGTCACAGTCAATACTATGGCAAATTGCAATTATGGACGCATTATGAACAATTTCATGGGTGAGCTCCCCTCGCCTCTTGGCAATATGGTTTCTATGACAGATTTGGCACTGGCACTCTAGTGACACATCTGCCTTATTGCCTATGTTTGGCTTACTCATTCACTCTGACATATTTGGATGTTCTACTCAGTGAGCTACATAGAAATGGTCAAGGGAGAAAATAGATTTGTTTGGGGGATTTGTGAGTCGGTGTGAAATAGTGTGTATGCATGCACTGACACTGGATATGAAATCATAAGTAATGGGTTTCTTTGGATTTCTTTTTTTAAGTTAAACTAGGATCTATGTTCTTCCACCACCAGCTGTCACAATGCCTCTGGTTGGTAGATGCTGATCAACTCCCGAAATGCACTGAAATGCAAAACAAACTTTGCCAAAGCTCTGCATGGTGGAAAGTATGCCATTTTAAATTTAAATTTTGAACAATCCAAAACTGCTTCCACTTACTCTTGTAAATTCTCTCAGAACTAGAGTGAATTTAATGATTAAAGCCCAGGCACAGTAACGCATTGTGCTTCTCCTGTACGTGATACAGTCAATGTTTTGTTGCAGATTTGCTTTACAAAATAAACACTAACTTTCACCTGTAGATAGTAATACTTTGTGCTAACCAGTTTTTATCCATCCCAGCTAGCTTAGTGGACCATCATAAAAAAGCAATGGAGATAAAGATAATTAATTTGGGGATTATAAACTGAAAAGGTTTGCAAAACTAATTCTACCAATTGTCTTGGAAAACATACAATTTAGTTTTAGTCGTGTCTCATTGGCTTCCACGCTCATGTGACACAAGCCACTAAACATGTTACATCAGTTTGAGCACAAATATGAAAAACTAACAACTGAAAACATTTGGAAGTGATACAGCCACCCAAGTTTTGTACTTATCGATATTTAAAAAAAAAAAAGGAATCACTATCAAATGAGTAGCTTGTGAGTATCAAAGTATTGATCCCATAGAATTGATCTGCCCAGAGCTCAGAGGACCATCTTAAAAAAAAGCAATGGTACTAAAGGCAACACTGAATTTTTGATTTATTATAGTTTAAAAAGTTATCGTCTTATAGTTTTTTTTTTTTTTTTTACAATTGTTTGTTAAAAGGCTGTCTTTAATTTCGCCCCAAGGGGCTTCCGTACTCGAGCTACACACCTGACCTAACGTACGAACGTCGCCATTCTCTTAAAACCTAAAACGAACTTAACGTTTAAAACCAGGTAGATTAACGCATCCTTCCTTCTCATGTACGAAACTACTCTTTACTTTACAAAATAAATATCGTAACTTTCACCGGCAGAAAGTAAAAAAAACTAGCGGCTAGCTAGTTTTCAAACATCTTAGCTAGCTGGACCAGAGGAGCGCGGGGTGAGTTCACAGACATATTGTGTATTTATATTTAACTCTGTGTTGAGGACAACATGTCTCCTGTGTGGAGGCTGAGACTTGTCGGAGTGACACCGACGTTGGACTTCGTCACCCGGTGGAAAACACAGGTCGTCCTATCCGTGCTCTCTCCTGTCCGGGGGCGAATTTAATTGATCCGGGCAAACCGCGAGGTGGCTTCCCCTGGATCCAGAGCGCTGAGGCTTCTCGGTGTGGGGGCAGGATTCTATCCCACACAAACCATTGTTTTAATTTTTCTCCACAACACTCTTACTGGAGGAGAAACACACCGGCACTGAGGAACACAACCGGCCAATTATCACCGCATTGTTGTGGAGGCAGCAGCCCTGAGGAGGAGATGGATGCGGACAGGCGAGCAGAGGCGCACCGAGGCGGCGGCGGCGGCAGCAGCAGCGGGTCTGTGACGGAGCCAGCTCCTCTGTGATGCAGCTGTGGAGAACTAGGGACGTCGGCTGCGATTAAACCGCTAAAGGAGGCGAGGAATCGGCGGGTGTTTGTCATTGTGCACACGTGTTGGGGTCGACGATGAGCGGGGAAAGCCGTGTAGCCAGCAGCAGCAGCAGCCTCCTCCACTCCGCACACAGGGAGCATCACACCGCCGCTCTGCTGCCTCTCTGAATCAGATTGTCTTGTTTTTCCTCGCCGCGGTGATCCGTCTTGTCCCCCCCCCCCCTGCACAGCCTGATCCTGGTATTACTATAATTTTATTTTTCGCAGACCTACCTGGTTTTTTTTTCCTGCGTGAAACGAAACATCAACTCTGATATTACAGGGAAAGTGTGCGAGGAGAGGACAGCTTTGGCATCTGTCCGTGCGCGCTCCACACCGGGATCATTTATCGTGGAAGTGTGACCCCCCTCTCCCCCCTTCCTCCCTCCTCAGCCGAGGTACCGCACATGCTTTCCCCCACCTGCACTTTTTTGTGTTTTTGTGTACACTGGAGGTGTTTTGCGGAGATCTGGCGTAAAATGCGTAAAAGGCTGCCGGTGACGCAACATCTCACACAGGCTGCATGAGAGATACATGCGTCGCAGGGCGTGAACTTGCAGACACTAACATCCTTCCCATTAGTAAAGCATCTGCTTATCTATAAAGGCTCCTTCTGCGAACCCCCCTCCCCTCCCACCCGCCATCACCCTGAATTCATCCAAACTCATCATCATGGATCTCAAAGCGGACTCGGAGGACATGGACTACAAGCGACCGGCTCCCATAGAAGTTTTCGCCAGCAGGTCCACGCTGCACGGCATCTCGCACATGTTCACCTATGAGCGGATGTGCATCAAGCGCAGCCTGTGGATCTTGTTCTTCCTGGGCTCCCTGGGCGTGCTGGTGCTGGTGTGCGTGGACCGCGTGCAGTTCTACTTCCAGTACCCGCACGTCACCAAGCTAGACGAGGTGGCGGCCCCGATGATGGTGTTCCCCTCGGTGACCTTCTGCAACCTAAACTCCTTCCGCTTCAACCGGGTGACCCGCAACGACCTGTACCATGCCGGGGAGCTGCTTGCCTTGCTCAACGGCAGGTGTGTGTGTGTGTTCACTTCCCATTGTGCGTCACACTGTGCGTTCACATGGAGCAGCTCTATCTGTTGCTGTATGCATGTCTTCTACAGATAACTCCTCAGCTTTGATTTCCTGCCATTGAATAACCCAGCCACCTTTAACAGCCACCTTCTTCCACCATGCACGCTAAAACAAACCTATATTCAGCACACAGACACACTGCCTGCTTGGGTGATAAGATATCTCCTCAGGGAAAACCCATCTGTGAGGGATTTAGCAGTTGTTGATTTAGGATTTGATTGTGTGCAATGCAAAATACCAGGCGACTGCACTAAGACCGAAACATTTGGGTGAAACGGTACATATTTAATTTGGGTACATTCTTCTGCAGTTATCATCAGTTGAAGATCATTAGATAACTAATTCCCTAACTCCCCCTTTAGAAATAGAAAACAGTGTTGATGGTTAATTTGTAAGGCCCAGTACTATAAATCTACAAGGTTCTAGTGAATATAGAACTTTGGGTTTAAGCCTAGTGGAAATGCAACTTTATAGATGTACTGTAATGTCTGAAAAGTCTCAGGTGAAACCCTAAATGTCACATGGAAGTGGCAGGAAGTGTTTTTACACCTGCCTCACAGGTTGTTGCTGCAGACTGCTAAGAGACGTTCAGACATGATTGAAATTTTTTTTACTGGAATGTGTGAATGTGAACTTGGACTTGACATTAGCCTGAGGTAGTTGTGGAGAGAAGAAGATGAAGAATGTTTTCTGAGAGAGGGGAAGGCAGCAATAGACCTGGTGACATTACAGATCATGTCTGCTATAATCCATATTGCACATGTAATCTGCTTTATGTATGAAACCCAATCCAACAACATGAAATGTACCCCCAACATAATATTCTTTGAAATATGTTGATACAGTTTTTGATTGAAAGGATCAGAAGAAACAAATTTTTATTACAGACCATGTGAATCCCACAGGTAACAGATAATGGATGAGCTATTTCTAAGTGGTTATAAAAGGATGAAGGAGAAAAGGCCGCTGGTGCATTTTCTTGCCTCATCATTTTACAGTCCATGTGATACGCATACCTCAATATTGGATAAGTAGATGAGTAGATTTTTAAATCCCCTGCCGACAAAGTGCAGAGAGACGTGTGTGATTCACAGCTGCCACCTCCTCCCTTTACGCTCCTTGTTTTCTGCTGTGCTTTGATCAGTGAGTCTTTTTTCGGCAGCCGTGACAAGCTCACCGCTGTTGATATTCAAACTTTAAAATTTCCTCACTGTTTCTTCCCTCAGCCACCATATTCTGATCACGTTTAGAAGCACAGTGCAGATGACCGTCCTCCACGCCATACTCACAGCTAAGGCCTTGTGAAAATCACTCACACACAAACACTGCTCACTGCTCTTATGCAAAATTAAAAGCTAACATACAAACATGTCTAAATACCATTTTCACACATTACTCAGTGTATTTTTACCGTATTGATCCACACAGCTCTGCAGCCTAAGGCACAGCTGGAGTGCGCTTCATGCTAGAATGACATAAATTCAATTTTCCCGTTTTCATACTGAATATCGCTGCTCCATGACCTCTATATATGCATCCATATTACAAGTGATAACCTTACAGGAAAGAAATGGATTCCATTGCTCGCGGCTGCAGTTTGAGAGCTATATGGTGTAGGTTTCAACCAGTGTCCCTACATCCTACGTGGATTTATTCCTCTGTGTTTGCACAGACGGTTGTAATGGCAAACCATTAAAATATCTGCATGCTGAATTTACTAGTTCAGGTCCAGCCAGATTTCCTGGAAGAAGTGAAACGTGAAAAGCATAAGGGCAGGAGCAGTGAATAAAGAAGAGAGAGGACACAGACAAGCAGTGGCGCTTGCTCCAAGTGACTTTGGAGTGAGCTGGCTTCTGATGGAGAGAGGGGACTACATACAGAGGCAATTAACTTGTGTCTCGTAAGCTTGTGATGAACAAGTCTTTATCCCTGTGCAATTAGTGCTGTTTGTTAAGCTACAGAGTTGTCCCGCTGATTAACGCTCTCGCTCGCTGTTCCTTGCCCCCTTTCTTTCCTTACACGAGCAACACCCCCATCTACTTCCTCTACAGATCGGTTCAGTATCTGATATTTTCTTAAATTATTACAAAGCCAGCTTCGTTGCTCAGTCTCTCAAAGTCCAGACGTAGAAAAGGTATTGTGTGATAAGGACTTAAGAGGAATAACAGAAGAACTTGAATCTAACTTGTAGATAAAGAAGTTCTCTTTTAAATTAAACATTGATTGGGTGGAAAACACTTCAGTGGCAAACTCCTTGATATCAGGCAGTGTGCTGTTGGCTTTGTTAGAAAATGGAAAAGTTAAAAACAAAGTGTTATGCTGCTGTGAGACTGCATACATCACTTTGTCAGGAGGAAGCAGCTGTATAACTGATGTCAGGCTGTCTTAGATACTATGAAATTCATAGCTGAACTGTGAGTAACTTCACCTTAACTCACTCCACTACAGTGGTCTCCATGCAAAAAGAAAAAGCAACCAAAAACAAAAAAGATCACTTTTTTCTTGTGTTTTTGCCGGTTGGAGTCACACTTAGTAGTGCGGTAAATTGCTCAGTTTTATTTGTATTGTGTTTTAAAGGCAATTATATGATAATTAATAAAAGAGAGGTCACTTTGGAGTAGGTGTTGTTAATGTAGTGCATGCTGCCAAAAAACGTTGAATCAGCTCATGAAAGTCAGAGAAGCGAGTCTTGTGCTTGCACAGTTCTCAGGCTGTAACATGTTTCCTGAGCTTGCAAACATGCTGAAAAGTCACATAAGCAGTGTGTGAAGTGCCACAAAATGCGACGCTCAATAACTTTGACCTTGTTATCTGTCTCAGCAAAATCACAGGTCCTAACCAGGATTTGACTGGTGTAAAGACAAAAGTAGGATGTAGGGACGCCAGTTATGCAGATAACAGAAAAGCAGAGAGATGCCTCTGAAGCTGATGTTTCACATGTAGGTTCTTTTGTGTAGCAGAGAGAGGATTACCAACTGAGACACATAAGTAAGCAATTTAATATAAGTTAAGCTTTTTAACAGATCTAATGTGAGGACTTGATTAAAGAAATTCAGTGCCAACTGGGCACCGGTTCCCACTGGACCGAATCACTTTTCAGATTTTGGTGCCTCATTTTGGTGCCTCAGCAATGAACTGAAATAGTCGCCCTGCTTACAGACAATTTAAATGTCACCTCATGTGCTGAGTTAACGATACATCAAACTGTGGTTGCAACACACTCTGTACATGCTTCAGGTAGCACGTAACGTTAGCCTGGTAGCTACCTCAAACTTTAGTCAACAAAATGCCAATGACCCCCATGGTAAACCAATCAGCAGGCAGTGTTGGCATCCATGGCCCCTGCAGCAGCAGGGGCCATTTCTATGATCTTGTTCAGAATGGCAGTGTGTGCGAAATTACCATTAAGATGTGATTTTCAAAACTCTGCCATCAGGAATCATTCCAATTAGTGTATTTTCAAGGACACTGCACAAATAATACAGTCCTCGTTAGTGTATGACTTCAATTAGTGCTAAGCAGATAATTACCTGATAGTATATCAAGATGTGTTCACTGTTGTGTCACTGCTTTGAGACGTTAACACATCTTAACACAATTTCCAGCGGAGGAAGATTTGTATTTGTTTTTTAAACATGCATGAGTAAGTGAAGTTCTGACAAAGTACAGTTTTATAACAACATTTTCACTGTCAAAGTTCAATCTGCAGTTGCTCGAGTACACTCGCTTGGTAGCGAACTGATGCAGATGTTCCCTCATTTGTTTTAGTCACCACAAGAAAATTAAAGTGGTTGTGGCCCATAATCCAATTTAGCCTCCCCGCCCCTATGTAGCCAGTTTGCTGTGATTGCTTTAGGGAGCAGTGGCAGGGCAATATTAAAAATCTACCCATATTATTGTGATTGTATGCGCTTCAACTAAAGCCTCCTGACTCTGGGATCTGAGCACAACGTCTTAAGTGCTCTCCTGGCAGCTTTGTGTTGCATATAAGACACAGGCTCAGGATAAAATTCAATTAAGTTCAGTATATACAACATCAGGCCGTATCTTCTTATTAGAATTAAGCATGACAGTATCGTGATGCAGTGCCTGTGTGGGTGAGAAGTAGTTTAAAGCTGAAATTTCTCTTTTGCAATTAAAGATCATACATCTTTTACCATGAAAACCTGATATGATACCGGCAAATAGTTAATTTTAAATAAATATCTGTATTGGGGTAAGACAATGGTGACTGAGCCTCGCAGTCTTTATTTATTTGCAGTCTTATGAGCTGTATTTCTGTGGTGACGTTCCTGGAAATAATTGTGTTCCGCTAATAAAATCTCGATGAGCAGATTTCTGTATATGATTGCTGAATCCTAAATTGCTGTCAGACAGTAATTGTTAGCTCTGTAAACACTGCTAAAACAAATATTTCCTACTGCTGGAGCTTCACATTAAATGCATTTAACTGGCAAAACACAATTCAACTTTTGTTATGAAGTAGTCACAGGAAATGCCATGTGTTTGTCAGCTTAGTGGTTCCTGCTAATGTTCATCAACACTTCATCTAAGACAATGGTCATTTTCATCATTCATTTAACAGCAGATCAGTTCAAATCTTTGTAAGAAGTAATGAAAAAACATGGAGCAACCACAGTGAGCTGCAGCGACACCATCACTGCACACATCCATTAACCCCACACAACCTTAATGTGCCTTAATAAAATTTCAACAGCCAGATTGTTTAATTTATCACATATTCAATCCATTAGCAAAGAGGTTTCTCTGCCACGTCTTGTCTTAAGTCTTTTATGCCGCATAGTTGCGTTGTTTATGCTAATTCTTCTTAGACATCTTAGTTATTTAATCAAATGTGATTGGAACTAGCTGTTGAAAAACGCTATCTTAAATTTTAATTTTAATTGGTCCCATGTTACACTTTATTTTTTGGGGCTTAATTTGACAAGAATATTGTGTGACATTCAATTCAACACTTGTTCAGAACAATATTCTCAATCTTCTCTATAACAGCACTGCTTAAGAAAAACCATGAAAGTCACGTCTCACTTCAGTGTTATGAGCACAGTAGCGAGAAACCGTCTTCATTTCAAATTACAGAACATTGAGTCTCACGTGGTGAATATTTGATTTCATTCTGTTTGTAGCAGGTAAACAACACTGCAGCTGCAGAACATATTACATTTCTTGTAATTTGGTCGGAACAGGACTTGAAAATTCGTCGCCAGTTGAATATGAAGGAGGTTCTCACAAAATAATGAATCTAGTATTTCATATTTTATTCATGGATAAACTTACATTATTCCCATCATCAAGGGACAAAATCTTGCTCATGAGCACTGACAAAAGCTTGACCTTGTGGAATTAAAAAAATCTGTGAAGATTTACCACCAATTACCGTTTGAAATAGTACCCATATCCACGAGACATAACTCTGCTGTCAGCAACCACAAAGTCATCCACAGATTTATTGTCAGAGGAGAAGGGTTTGCCTTTGTCTCTCGTGGTTTTCAATTCTAATTCTGGTTTCCCCATCTTGGGCCAGACTTATTCATGTGTGCACATGTAAATTGAGCTGTCCAAAATTATTGCAATAGCACAATACACAAACCCTATTATAAGATGGCTCCTGCTCTCTGGCATCCCACACAAATTCATTACTTCATATCAAAAACTACACCCCACTTCAGAAGACAGACAGACAGACTGACTTCTGTGTTGCTTGATACTAAAAACCATTTAACACACATTTACTGTGCCGTTCACTCTGATAGACTCTGTGTGTTCTCACAAATGATTCTCGTAAGTGTCTGTCAGTAATGCTTAATCTTAGCACTACATAATTTGGATGCGTGTGCCGCTGATGGCCCATCGCTCAGCGGGGGTCATCAATGGGCTGTCCTTTCTCCGAGCAGGGCCACGCTCGTTAATTGAGGTTAATTTGTATCTGGGAGTGACTGTGGGCAGGTGCTGGAGGTTGATGGTGGTTGTCAGCAGAGGCATGTCAAAAATTACTTCCCCCCAATGTTTTCCTTCTGTGAGTGTGGTGATTGACTTTTAGTTTGGTGAGTGTCCATAGACACAATGGATTCTACTTTGTCATTCGTTTTGGAGTGAAGAGACACAGAACAGGAGAAAGTCAAGTGTGTGTATATGCTTCGCTACATGATACACCTCATTACATTTTGCAGCAGATGCCAGATGAAGCGTTTTGTTTGAGTTGAACTTTATGTAGGGTTTCCCAGAGCGTGCAGAATCCTCAGCATGAATTACAGCATTATGAGCATTGTTATGCTTACGATGTGAAATTGTACTGCTGCCACAGTTAATCCTAATTATTTGGCAGATTGATTAACATGATTGTGTGAAAAGAAATATTCCCCCTCCTCTAAGTAATGAGCTATTTTCTCCCACTCAGCAGTGCCCATTGTGGCTGGCACAATATGTCAGAATATTATAAAAATGCTATTTTTGCTGCATATCTAATCATTTTTTACATGTTCAGCTCATAGACTTTATATAAAGATGGACAACTTCTACAACAACAAAGCTTAAAATATTCTGGATGGAGGTGTGGCCATCTCGTGCTTCTGGCATCATTTGGAGCCAGAGTCTGCACAGTAGTGATTGTGGAGTGAAGCTCTGGTATTGCTGTCATGTGCTACTTGTGCTCAACCAATTGCGAGTCAGTCTCAGCTGTCATTCATGTTTTTACAATGAAATCAAACAGTTAAAACCTAACATACAGGAAAAGTTGACATACATTAGTGAGCGAAAATCATCTTCAAGAAAAAATGATCAGATATGTACTTTGATTTTTATATCTTGCTCCATATCCCGTCTGCTAATATGGAGGAGGTTTGGTTGGTTAATTATACTGCAGCCAGCAACCAGGGGGAGATGTCTAGAATTTAAGAGTCCCTAAAACAGAGACGTTTGGAAATGGTCCTTGACCCATTTAACACAGCAGTTGTGATTAAGAGTAGAAGGACAAAAATTGTACATTATGACGCAGTTTGCCGGCTGATTCAGTCATGACATATCCTTCCCTGAGTTGTAACGCACCTTTTGATCGTTTCATCCTTTATCGTTGGGTGCTCCTTTCCCATGGCTTCCTCCATCGATGCATAATGCTCCAAGTACCACTCAAATTTGGTGACATATTTATTGTTTTGGGTGTCCTTACAGATAACCTGCTTCCTGTTTCCACCAGCATCTCTGCCCAGTGTATGGGAATGGCCATGTGATGTACTGTATTGTTGGATGTTTCAGTGTTAGCTATTTTAATTTTAAAACAAATTAGTGTGGATGTACCCTAAATGTATGTTTTGCTCTCCTGTTGCTAGGAATTACTTGATACTTTATCTGTTTGAAGATGGTTACTGGGAGTGTTGAGAATGCAGTGAAATGGATTTTACCTTTTTGATGTACTTGTTTGATGTGTTTCTTGCTATTCATATCTGGACATAGTCCTTTAAAAAAACTGTTTTCTTGTATCTCATACAGAAAGTGAGAAGCTAAAAAAAGACATGAAAGAGATGAGCTTATATTTGGATATGTGTTTCTTTGAGAAAAGGTCCAGGTAATTTATGGGATTAGTGCATATACTTGTGTATTTATGTGCTTCTTCATGTTCACATTTAGTAATTCCAGAACATTCTTGCCCAGGTATGAGATCCGGGACCCGCACTTGGTGGAAGAAAATGTCCTGCAAGTCCTGAAGGAGAGGGCCGATTTTGACAACTACAAGCCCCGGCCCTTCAACATGCGTGAATTCTACGACCGAACGGGCCACGACATCAAGGACATGCTGCTTTCCTGCTACTACCGGGGCATGGAGTGCAGTGCTGAAGACTTCAAAGTGGTGAGTCTGGAATGTCAACAGTTAATGTCCTCTGCAGTGCCAGCTGAGGCCTGCCAACAACAGGGTCAGCTCAGTGCGTTTGTAAATTTCAAGCTCAGCGCTGATATAGTTCATTATGACATCTATATAATTTGAGCATTGTTGAGCAATCATCGCTGAAGATTGCTCTCTGGAAATGACAGGTCAGGATATAGATGATATTGACTTGTATGGGCTGATTTTATTTTCAAATGAATCTGCGGACCCCATCAGTCCAGATCCAGAAGGACTGAGAACCATTGTGTACCACTGTGACTCACTTTGAGAGTACATGTTTGTACTATGTGTAACTCTGCTGTCATGCTGGCCCTAGTGTGATAGTTTAGTCTCTGAAAGGCTGAGCAATCCTCTCATAAAAGATTAAAACTTGCTCTTTTGCTGAACCCTGGGTCCCTACCACAATGCGTGCTTTATGAGTAAGAAGTTAAAAAATCTGTTGCTCCGGGGGATTTGGTGTGACTGCTTGTTTTTTTTTTTTTACTTTGTTTTATTACCTGGAACCTGTGTGACCTTTATATTTGCTGTACAGTATACAGATTTATCAGATACAGCTGCAGTAACAACCACTAAGCTACCTGAAGTGCATGGACCTTTCCTTGTCCTGATAGTGATGTTATGGTTGTTGTCAGTTTTGTTTTAGATTGTATGTCATGTCTGTCAAATAATAGAGGGATTTTTTGCTTCTGATGATAAAAATGATGACTACACAGTACACTCAGTTGTTTTATAATGTGTATTTTGCTGACACCAAGAAATTAACAAAAATGACTGCAAATGTTCCTGTTTATTTGTAAGACATTTAAAGGTCTTGTCTTTGTGGTGCTAGACAAGCAGCGCATTGTGTTTTTATCAGGGTTTTTTGTCTGACAAAGGCTACTTACTGGTGCTGGAAATGGAGTTGATAATTACATTGACTCTAAACTATATATTTAATGTGATACAGTCAGGGTCTGAAATTAACACCCGCCAAGTGCCAGATGTGGGCAGATTGTCCGTTTTGGAAGTAAATCTCAGAAGACTAACCGCCCCACTGGCAGGTAGATGTATGTACAAAAATAGTCAAGTAATAAAACACCATCCTGAGAGTCTCTACAGCTTTTTGATTTACAGGCAGCTCTACACACACACACACACACACACACACACACACACACACACACACCAGACACACCTACACACTGTCACAGCTCCACAACTGGACCTATAGACTTTATTTTCCTGGGGACTCAAAACTCTCAAAGTAATCAATAACTATCCAACTCTAACCTGAAACTTTACCAAACTCTAACTTTACGCTTCATAACTAATATCTATATAGAAAAATTGTCTTCACATAGCGGAAATGTTAAAAAAATAACTATATGTAATTATTCCCAGGGACATACACAAATGAGGATCCTCAGAATAACATCTGTCTTGTAAGGGGGTCCTTGACTGAGAAAAATGTTGATAACCTCTTCCCTATTGAACCAGCTGTCAACAATTAACTGGTCTGAAATTCTGAGTAGTAACTGCATGTTTTCTCTTGAGAAAGTAGAACCGTTTGCCTTTGAATGGATTCAGTGCAGCTTCTTTGAACACCATTTAGTGTTGTGCTCACCTTGCTGTCACTTGTAAAGTCATATACCTGTCACAGCCGTCTTTGAGATAAACCGGAGATTCTTATAAAGGACTCAGGCGTCTCTTTACAGAACAGACCCTCACAAACTCTATGAGCTTTTTTAAGTCCAGCAAAGTGTCTGACTTTAAAAAATCATGCCTCCTGCTTTTATTTCTCCATTTTGCATAAAAGAAGTCACATTACTCATAACATTAAAGGTGTGCTTCACATGACAAAGCAAATTGCTCCTCCAGACCAGCGTTTGATAAATAACACTAAACAGAACACAAGGTGGTTGTACATGAGAAAAAGTGGTTACAAGAGCATTGAGAAATATATATTGTTTTTCTGCAATGTAATGTGTCTGAAGATGAGTGTAAATCTGGCCCTCTGTCTCACTCTTCCACTCTGTCCTTCAGTGGCCCTTAGAGGTAGAATATCTAATGCTCTGAGGATTTCCGCCCCGTATACCTCAGAACCACGTTGTTCAGGACTGGGCTGCAACACGGCCCACTTGGTACGGCTCCTGTAATGTGCTGATGTGTCCACATTTGCTGTAGTTAGTTGTGCTTATGGCAGATGGTGCGTCGCAGGGCTCTACTGTATTAATACAGTAGTGGACCTGGATGGAACAGCTCAGCAGAGAGTACTAATGGGGTGGAAAGAATCTTCAGTGTGATAGCAAAAGAATAAAGAAAGGACAATGAACACTCCCGCCACTCTCTGCCTCCAAACCCCAGAGCAAGGAAGCAGTAAAACTGTGATTAACACTGTCGGCAGCTTCTGCTTGTTTACCCCTGGCATCTCCACCGTGCCTCACTAGCTGCTCCCTGCCTGTGGAAGATAGCCAGAAACAAATGGTCTCTCTACATATGGCATCCAGGCTTCCAGTTGCAATGCACTGTTTTATCAGTGCTAAATAGGAGTCAGGACACAGCTATAGAAACACTGAATAGAGGTCGTCTCAGATGGGATAGTGAGAGTATGTAATTCCATGTAATCTTCTGAAGAGTGTATACTTTCTGATAATTGACAGTTTCGACTGTGTCTGAACTGATTTCACACTGATTTCAGGTTCACATGCAGGTATTGAGTCGGCCATTATCCAATCAGAGGTACAGTGTCTCCGTCTCTGTCACTTTTTTTGTCACTGGTCCCAGTACGCAATAAGAGGCAGTACTACATAACCAATTTTCAGTCACTGCTTCTGGAAGTATTACGAATTAGTTATCACCCTCTATGTCTAGACCCCCTCAGTTTCACTTATTGTGTCCCTTCCTCCTCTCTCTCCTTAGAAAGACTAATTAGCAATGCAGAATTCTGGGCTGACGTCTTTTAGCTCGGCTGATATTAAAGAACAGCAGGGAAGAAATTTTGCCCAAAATGAATGGCCTTCATCTTCTGATTCAAAGCTGCCGGAGACAAAAAGTGAGGCAAAATGCAAAGACCTTTTAAAGAAACATTAACATACTGACACATGGATAAATCCTTCATGTAAATAATGTTATTGAGTACATACTGTAGTCCTCCTCACTGTATCCTTAAGGGATTTTCTGCAGATAACATGTTGATAGGTGATTGATGTCACAGTGTTTAAGCTATTCCAACTTGAGCACTTCAAGACACCCATGAGTTCAATCGCCAGGGAAAACTCTGACAGACGTTGCAAGACTGAACGCTGAAGGCGAGGTGGTTAGCAGAGAATGTCAGGGAAAAAGAGAGAGAGAGGGAAAGCAAGAACATGAGAGAGAAAACAAGAAAGAAAGAGAGGAGGAGGAGGGACAGAAAGACTGAGGCCCAGGTAACAACAAAGTCCTTGAGATGAAACTGAACATAATGGTCAAGTGCAGCAGGGAAACACAGAAACACAGAACAGCAGCTGCCACAGCAGCAGCAGCAGTACTATCAGGAGACACAGGTTTGTGCCTATTTACTCTCAGACACTGCAGAGTTTCTGTATCTCCCGTTTCCAGCTGGCCAGTGCCACAAAGAACAAAGAAGCATGGCCGTTCAACAGGTTCCTCCTATCCACTCCTATACTTGAGAAAAAAAAAGGAAATGTCAGGTTCTGAACCTGTGTATAAAGACGACATGGCAGATCACTCAGTGAGGCCAAATCATTTAGATCGCTCCCCAGGGTTTTGCCTTTGTTGATAGGATAGATTAAGTGTGAAAGGTGGAGAGAAAGGATTGACACACAGTAAAGGGCTACAAGTCGGAATCTAACTAGGTGACTGTAGCTATCCAGCTGCCCAAGTTTGGTTTTAATAAGATTTGATGCTATAAAAATGGAGTAAAAGGTCACGATTGACAGCTATGATACCAAGGTTCCACATCATGATTGCTACTGTGCATATTGCAGGATATTTAAGATGTGGAGACGTGTCTCCCATCTATACACAGTCTATGGTTCTAACCATATACACAAAGTGCGTACAGCCCATGGGTGTATTCTACTAATAACTCAAAAGTTCATATGTTTTGTTTACTGTGTAACAGAATGATTTGTCCTGAATTGTTGACAATGATGTGAAGTCATCAGTCAGGTCAGTAAGGTATAGCAGCTTTGGGAGATGTGAGCACGTCCTTAGATCATTAATTTTTATGAGTGTATCAAAGTGCAAATTTAGCAGTTTAGTTAAAATTTATTAACTTGACATTTAAAGACTTTCATGCTTAATTGAACTGAGACACAATTGTCTTTGAACAACTTTGAAATTATTACAAGACTTCTACAACTACATATCTGTATGAAACTTCAAAACACACAAAAACCTTGCATACACTTTTTTAACTCTCAGCATTAAACTGTGACATTCATCAATGTTAGCCTGTCGTGCAGATAGATTAATGAAGTTTAAAAGATAGCTTAAGTGAAATACGGTTTTTGTGAGGCAGTATACTGTCATCAATTAGTACTCACGGATTTATTAGATCTGTTACACAGACTCTTACATAATCAGTGATCATTCTATCTGAGCTGGACATTGACCCCCACAGTCCACTCTTGGTGTTACAGATAAGTGTCGGCAATGAGATGAAATCAATAGAAAAAGCTTTTAAGAGACACCTGCTCATGGATCACATTTCACAAACCCTGTTGTAATCAATGCAGATTTTCAAGTCTTTCTTTAGCGTAATTCTCCCTTCACCATTTCACTTAATGAATGTAATCATTCCTCCTCCCTGCTCATGTGAAGTGAGCCCTCAGATGAGTAGCATTTCCTTTGTGTTTACAGGGACTCTGTTTCATTGCTGAGCAGCGGTGTTAGTCTAATGGTTTAGACTTTGAGCTGTGGCAGCTTCACTTCTGATTTCATAAGCATAAAAAAACTATGTTATGTAATTTGATTATATTGACTTTTGAATTGTGATGACTGTTGAGGTTGAGGCAGAGTGGAGCACCTGCCATTTGTGATTTTAAAAGTTCAACCCAGCTCTTATCTCCCATTCCTCATCAACTGTTTTTGACACACCTCACCTTTGTTCCACCCTTTTTTATTCATTGCTATTCACGTCTCATCCATCAGCTCAAAGCTGATGATTCTGCCCTTCTTCTGGCCGGACAGTTCCCACCGCTTTCTCTCTTGAGGATAAATCAATCAATTTGCTATTACTGTAGGACTCTTAAAGACACGGATCAATTAGGTTGTTGCTGAGTAATGGATGAATTCCTAATGAAAAGAATTCCTTCCTCTGAGTGTAACAAGGCCAGTGGCTCTCCCTCGACACAAACTTGACTTTCAGTCTGATCATCTGGCAATTCAAACTAGGAATTGAATTCTTAGGAAACACACATTATTGAATATTTCTCAATGCTCTGGTAACCATTTTTTCTAATGTACAACCACCTTGTGTTCTGCATTCATTATCCATGTGTAATCCTGGTGTCTTCTTTTTTTGTTGAGTTTACATCTTTTATACTATTACTTGGAATGGCAGAAGTGCACATCAGTTTGTATTTTGGTTGGTTTGTTTGTTTTTAAGCAAGATTGCACAAAAACTACTGGATGGATTTTCACAAACTTGGAGCGAGGTGGAATGGATCAGGGAGGGACCCATTCAATTTTGTTGTTTTTTAAATTACTTTTTGTAATTTTGCAAATTTTCTCTGATTACCCAGAGAGACATTTTTCATTTCATCTTGATGGTAAAGAGGGGACTGATTTTTAGTGTGCAATTTGGTTAAGATTGATTGAATTCAAGGGATCTATTGGGCCTTGGCGGAGGGGTGTAATCTACTGAGTAATGGTACTAGTAGTTTCTATTCTTCATTGATTTTTACATCATTTATGGATTCAAACAACAGTTGGGAAAATGAATTAATAATGTGTTGCTTTATAAACATATGTATTCCCTGTCTGACATTGGTGATTTTTGCGCACAGTACAAAATTGACAGTACAAGAGCAAACACCACAGTGGGAGGTTTGAAAGCAGCCTTCATCCTGCTCCAGAGCCTGGTTTTTGCTGAGTTTTGTGTGCAAGGAAGGCAGGAAATCATATGAGCTGCAGATTTTCTGTCACAGTGCTTTTGAGAGGCCCAGCAGTGTGTCTCCTGACCCCTTTTACAAATACAGAGAAAAGGCCCCTTTCACCTCTTTTTTGTACTTTTAATTGCAAAGTAGAGAAAAACGTTTTTGACAAAGTAGTTTTCTGGTGTGTGCGGTTCAGGTTGGACAAAAGGTGAGAATAGAAGGGGAAACATGGATCAAGGCTAATTCAGTCAAATTCATGGAGAGATCAGAAAATCAATTTATTCCTTCTGACCCCGTCACTGCTCCTGATCTTATAAAATAATTTTTAATAATGAGTTGGGTGAGGGAGATGTGCGATGGAGGAGAGGGGTAGGGGAAGAAAGGAAGGAAGAAAGGGAGGGAACTTATCCCTTAAAGAATCAATTATAAACACTCTGGTTGAGATCAGAAGCAAAGGATGGCTGCGCAGGGCTTTGGAGGGAGGGAGAGGAATAGAAAGTGGGGGGGCAGAAAACTGTCCTGAAATAAGAATGTCAGTGTGTGCCAGCGGGGGAGTCTCTGTTTGGCTCTGGGTTGGTGGTGCCGCGCTTCGAGTGGTAACAGGAGGAAGGAGGTGGGGATTGATAGACACTGAGGGAGAGCTGCGGAGCACTAGCTGAATGAGAAGCAGGGTATTTGGGCTCTCTGTGCTGTGCTCCTCCCTGCATGCACAGTGTGTAAAGCTCTCAGCTCTTTCTCAGTTTGCACCACTTCACAAACAGCGGATGTAAGGTTTAGATTCTGCAGACAGTCGGAGTGATTATTCACACAGCACTGGCAGGTGGCACACTGCTGCATTAGTCAGCTAATTACCACCCAGAGTCATACTAGCAGGGCTGAATTTTTCTTTTTTGATTTTTTGGTATTTAAGTAATGTTTTGGAGGAAACCTGTTATATTTGCCTGGTACATTACATTCTGTAACTTGTACTCCTCCCTCAAGTTAATGACACCTTTTGAATTTATAAAAACAAAAATCACTTAAAAAGATGATTAATGGTTCTGGTATTTAAAGTTGATCCTTATAATTATATAAGCTGATGGCTGACTGAGGGTATGCCTATGTTTCCTATGGTTGCATGATGGATGTAGTTTTTGTCTCAACAGTAACATTAGATATGACACTTGGGAAGGCAAGCAACAGACAGGTCAATGAAAAGTTTTATTATTTCACAGACGACAGGGTACAGATACTATCATCCAGCGCTGGGAATAGTTAGAGTGGATTTGTAACACTACCAGCTTCCCTTGAGATGCAGCTTGTTCATCTTCCCAGTCGCTGCCTTGGTTATTTGTTACTTTTCCTCGTCTCTTGGGTAAATCCAGTTCTTTTAAAAACACTGCTTCGACTTCCTGTTGACTTCAGAGGTTTTTGAGTCAGTGGAGCTTCTACATATTAAACACTAATGAGTCGTTAATTGTGTTCTTGTTGCACCATAGAAAAACAAACCATTTACTTCATAACAAATATTTTTTCCTAAATGCATCAACATGTGCATTAGTGATGCCTGGATTGCAGTTACACCCCCAGACTTGCTATTGATCTGTGGTTTTGGTGGGTTGTAAAAATTAATATTTGTGATTAATACCAGATTGGGTGGGTGAAATAGGCATCATACATCATTAACGTGGCCAGACGGATTCTAACTTTTTGTGCATTTTGCAATTACTAGAAAACACAGGGCCATATTTTTGCTGCGCCAAGGCGCACCGCACAAGTTGCCCCTACATTCCCATCTTGGTGACAGGATGGGGAGAAATTGAGATGTACTGGGTGTGTTAGTGGAGGGATGACCAGACATAACCTTTCAAGAAAATTTGAAAGGGAAGACCATATAGCAATATGCTATAGATTCAGAACAAAGCATTCCTCTACTGAAAGGTTCCTATTTGCATTTTTGATGTCCATTGCTGAATGTGATTCTCTCGCTGAGAAGTCTTGATGTGGTTCTGATGTGTTTGTGGCACGTCTTCACAGCCCTGGTTTGTCACTCATCAGTCAACAGTTGTCAACTGGATTAATAAAATATGCTTGAGATTCCATCCTGGATGGACTTGTCACTCAAGACTTAATCAGTCTCTGTGTATCCCTGTCATCTGTTCACTCACTCAGGCCTCAAGGCAACAGCTCATCCGTAGTCTATAGCATTTGTTACCTCTGTCGGGGGTTATGTTTTTGGTTTATTTGTTTGTAGGATCATACAAAAAAACCAGACAGCTTATGAAACAACCAGACAATTATATATCAGTGGCTGTGTCTGACAGTGAAAATAGGGCATTGGGAATATTGGCATCACAATAATCTCAGGGGAACACAAGATTCAGAAATTCTCCGAAAAGTTTGTTTTTAGAAAAATATTTTTGAGATAATTCTTCAGAGCAACTTCTGCTGTGACTAGAGGCATTATGTTTTCAGCATTATGATTTCTATCCACTCATCCATCTGTTCATCCATCCATCACATGCTCGTGAAAAGAATATTTGACACAACTTCATACACGTGTCCCTTGGGATAAAATGAAGACACTTCACCATGACATCCTAATACTCTGTAGAAGTCTACACTGCAACTCGACACAGGTTTTGTTACTTCTAGGAGATATATTTGCTTAGAAGCATAGGCATCATGGCTGCCTCGTGTATCCTACATGTGTTTGGTGCATCGGTTGCACTCGTACTTGTGCATCCCCGAGATGCAATATGCAAATGAACAGTAGGGGCATAGTTTCAACATTATTGATTTATGGGCCTTACATACCATCTATTATGCTGCTATCACGTTTTCTGCTGCGCTGTCAGAAGTAACAATAGGCTTACCTCTAGTGTTGCCATGTATTTTATCTGCATAGTGCAAATCAGGAAGTTATGTATGGTTTGTTGTGTTCTGTGTTCTATTGAGTTTTGTGGTGTGCCCTCTAGTGCATTACTCCAGTCACACTCACAGCTAGTATGTGAACAGTTACGCTCAGAATGTATCTGGTTGTCCATGCAAACATTGATTAGCCTTAAAGTAACACTTAGCCTTAAAGTAACACTGTTGAGCACTGGAGGGTCAAACAAAACAGCTCTCAAGTTCAGCGTGTCCTGAGTGAAGACTGACTCAGGTCTCCAGTGATTAGTAGCTGGACATGGGCATATAGTTGTGGATCAAACGTTGACAAGAACAAATCTGCATACCTTCCAGCAGTGTTTCAATATTTATCCTCCGCCTGCAGGATCCCAGGAGATGCTCTTTTTTCTCTCGTCCTCATTTTTACACTGTTTGAATGTCACTTTGTAATGTTTAATTAACCACATTTGGCAATTCGTTAAATAAAAAAGTAACTTTTAACTGCTTTAGCCCTGGTGCTGTATCCTACTTTTTTCCTAACCTTTTCTTCTTCGCTTAAGACGACTGTCAGTCATTATCTTTTCATGTCGAGCTTCCTCAGTTCTCAGGCTCTTTATCCCACTATTCCCTTGCGATGGGTTCTTTTTTTCAAACCAGCGGTAGGGGTTGGTGGAGTTTAAAAGCGTCAGAAATCACTTACAGATTGCTGAGTGTACAGTTTGCACCAGCCCAGTTCAGTGTGTGCAGACCGCAGAAAGGTGCAGGCAGCATATTCATGCAGTCCATCTAATTTATGGCTTTCTTCAGTATTAAATATGTGTGTATTGGGTTGGGTGTGTGTGTGTATGTGTGTGTCTGTATGTGTGCATGGATACAGGTCACCCTCAGTACAAGGCTCCAAATTAAATACCCAGCTTTAGAGCTGCTGCTATACAGTAAGATGCTGACCTGCAACTTTGTCGGTAAAACCTCCCAAAAATCAACTTCATGTTCCTTTTTATCTCTTCTACACTTTAGCAACAGTTTAGCAGAAAAGTTGCCAATTTCTTTGGCTGTAATTTTCTAGAGCGGAGCAGTTTTGCTTCTCCAGCTGTTTCCTAGTGATTGAGTTTATGCAAGTGTGTCGTATATGCATCTGTTTTGAATTTATGTTTATTCTTAACATTATAGTGCATATTTTTCCAGACATTGTCTTTTACTCTCGGCACTGTACTTCTAGTCTGTCCACCACTCCCAAGTGCAATTTATGATTCATTCATATACACACATTCAGCATTTGGTGCAGTTGGATGTTCATGCCTTGCTGATGGACACTTTGGCAGTCTCTGAAAGAGCCCAAGGGGAACCGGGTGATTAGTAGACGATCGCTCTGCCTCCTGAGCCAGGCTGCCTCATGTCGCTGTCATATAGGCAACGACAAACCATTTATGTAATTCTGCAGCTCTGGCCTCCACAGCATCTTTTTTTGTATGATATGGGAAAGTAATTTTGTCCTAATTCCAGACTGACATTGAAAATGAATGTGCCAAGCCTTGGGTTACAAATCAGTAGATGGGGGATGACAGCTGAGTGGACCCAGCTAAAATACTGTGGCTGCACCGTCATTTTGTCTCAGAGTTTACATTCCTGCTTTGAGTACCCAAGGAGCAAACAGCTGGGCTGATAAGTACTGAGATTATTGTTTATGGAGGGGGAAGGAAGGTTGTACTAGAGTTACGATAACCAGATCCATTACCTACACAACAGAGACAGGATCTGACAAAGTGTCTTGCTCCACTCATGCAACCTTGGGAACTATTTCTCTTGGCTTAGTCACAAATTCTGTTGCCAGTTTGTGTAATACTGTGTCTTGGTAATTACAAAAAGCCAAACAACTGCAACAGCACATTTCCACTGCCCCTTTGTTTGTCGTTTTACCCTCATAGGTATTTGTTTAATCGCTTGTGCTTCATTTCAGTCACCTGCGTCATGTCAACCAGCTGTGCTCTGGCTTTTATTAATTCTTAATTTACTTCTGTGACTGACTGAAAGAGTAGGAAGTGATTTAAAACAAGTCTTACATTTGGTGTAAACTAACTTCACTTGTGTATTAAAGCTTAACTTTAGGTAAATGGCCAGATAATGCCACTATAATGCCACTTTTCTGTTATTGTGCATGTACCTGTTCATCTACTTCTCAAAGTACTGTTCTTTTTGATGTCTTATCATGAGAATAAAAGCAGCTTCACTTCTGCAGATGTCTGTTATCATAAAACATGTTTCTGACTATTATTAAGATTAATTCACCTGCATTTCTTTTGACAGTTGAAAATAAATAGTCAGTGTGTGATAATTAGAAATTAGGAAACAGATTTCCTCTTGGTGAAATGATTGGTTCTTATTAGATAACAGGCTTTTAAGATTTAATGGTGCTTAAATCACTTGAAATGACTTGAAAGGATTTTTGTCAGGTCAATGCAAGTGAATAAAGACTTATATGTCTCTTTGTCGATGCAACATTTCCTAGATATTTATCAGCCTGAGGTCCCTTAAAACCAGACTGTCCTCTGACATTAGCGTCAACACTTAACCTTTACCAGACTGACACTAAAGCCTCTGTTTTTGGGTTCAAGACACTGCACGGAGTCACAACTATATAATCACTTTGTCCAGGAGGCTATAAGAGGATGCTGGTTGGTGCTAAGAGAGGGACCGGATTTTAAATTATTTTTGATAGTCCTGTTCCTGTCATGTCTGGGTGTCGCAGTGTCTTTTCCCTGAGACACAAAATGAAGCCAGCCTTAGTTTTCCAGTTCAAAGCCTGGTTTAGTCGGGGAGCAGAGAGTCACTTCATGTGCCAGAGAAATGAAAAGCTTCCACTTAACACTGCTTTGCATGACTACATCCTGCAGATTATGTTCAGCTGACTGACGGTAGAAGGGTCAGTGTGTCAAAGAGATCGGCATGTGTTTATTTTGTAATAAGGCCATTTCATAAGCTGTTTTCAGACAAACTCCTGAGGATGTCTGCAGAATTGGGTCTGGACTGGTCTCCGGAGTTCACATATGAACAACACAGTAGGAGATTTTCAGCTCACAACAGCAGAGAAATCTATGCAGCGTTTAGGTGATGGGTGGCGCAGCATGAAGAGGACGTAATGTATTTACTTTGCTGCGGAGATGACCTGTTTCTGTTTACAGCACTTTGATACCGGCATCTGCTCTTATCACCAAAAGCTCACTTGACATCTTTGTTGGAGTGTATAGTACCACCTTGTTCATTCTACGATATTCGTATTGTTTTTTCTTTTTTGCATCTGGCCAATGTTTGAAACATGTTCACTCACTCTTGGTGAATCCTGCGGATCTCTAGCTTTGTTCTCACATAAGCTCATTTGGACATTCTTACAACTTTTGGAGTGGGAGAAAGTGCACATTATGTCCTGAGGCTCTCACTTGCACATTTGTGTACTCACATACAGCCCCCATAGTTCAGTGCATGTCTGAAAGCAACAATGATGACATCATTGTGAAATTGTTTATAATGAAAATAATCAGTAATCTAAGCAGGCTGTAGACTATGTTTCTGTATGATGTCATTTTCTAGCGTAATAGTGGTATAAGGATATAATTTTTGCTGTATGATCGTGAATTCTTTTTATATATAGATGAGCTTCAGGTTATTTTAAATAGAGCAGTGTTAGTGCGTGAAAAACTAGTCAGAGTTTGGTAGTAGTATACAAATCAGCCTTAAAAAACAAAACGTAAAAAAGAATAATCTGTGGTCTGTATCAAGAATTGTCATTCCACCATCGAACGCATCACATTGATACATTTATGTTGTAGTCCGAGTGTGCTGCATGCTCTTGTAGATAATAATGCCAGCGTGTGAATTTACAATTTGTGTGCTCATATGCATGATTACATGTATGCATATCCCAAAAGCTTTCAGTAGGAGTGCCATAGGTCAGTGCACTGAAGTGCGCCTCAGATCTTCTAGAGAGAGAGGACACCTCTCGCATTTATCAGGAGTGAAGAGAGCGGCAGTAAACAGCCATTACTATGCACCATCACAGTCTTGACTCGCATTACAATTACTGCCTGTCTTCTGGTCCGAGTGGATCTGCTCGCCCATTGGTGTCATAATATAAAATGTGGGATACCAAAAAGCCATAATTTTTTTTTGCAGTTAAACAGGTCCTAATGAACTGTTTGGGTAATGAGGCGGCGAGCCTTGAGGCAGAAAGGAACAATGGCAAACATTGCAAATGGTGGGTCCACTTTGTCATTAACCTGCCCTTGCCTGTCTTTGGGAATAGGCTTCATTTCCTGGTATTATTCCTGATAATATTCCCTCCTCCTTTTCCCTCCCATCAATATTGCATAGGTTGACCACAAGGATGATATGTGCATATTATGTTTCTCTTGCAAAAAGTAAAAAACTGACATAATCGAGCATGCGCAGAGGAGCTACTCTCTCTTCTCAGTCTATGTCTGGGTGTCCATTATTTCATGTACAGTATAAACCTATATATTAGCTCATTGCCTGCTTGTGGAGACACTGTTCTGTACCATTAAGAAACACCCCAAAAAATAATTGATAAGATATCTTTCATGGGCACACATTCACCAGCCATTATGTGCCATTGTCTCATTGGTCATCTTTACCCAGGGGAAACTAAATCTTTCTCATCTCACCGACACTCCTGCTGAATATATATATGTATATATATATATATATATATATATATATATATATAAACCACTAGACTTTCATCCTGTTGGATGTACTGTCTTTGCGAAGTATTAACCACAGGGCGATAGACTGAAGGTAAGGGAAGCGAGCTAGTAAGTGAAAGATTGTCTTATTAACTGGCTGGTAAAATTTGGTTTGAGGAAATAAATATAAAACAAGCTTCAACATCTAGCGCTGAAATACCCTTGAGGAAGACACTGAATCCAAAACGTGCTCGGTGGCCACCAGTAAAATACTGGTAAGCCTATAAGTGCAGAGGGAGATGGGTAAAATCTGTTAAAGAATAAGATGATGAAAGGTTTTGTCATTTTTATTAGGAATGTAATCAATGATGGCAGGATGTCATCACCCGCAGACTATTTTAAAGTGCATTTTTTTGCCTCAAGAATGGGTTGAAATGGAAATTAAATCTTCTATATTTATGAATTTTATTTAAATGGTGAAGTTTGGTTTTTATGAAAGCTGGGGATATTTAAATGTGGGGAAAAGCACAAAGTATGTTTTTTGAGATACACAGTTTTATGTTATGGGCTGAACTGTTTTCTCTTTCATATGAGACATACTTTACAGCTCTGAGAACTTAATTTCTTTGAGTTTATGCTCAAATAGCTTAGTGGAGGGGGTCAACACACCACAGACTCTGGTTTCTAATCCCAAGTGAGCCAATTTAATGCCAACCACCCTGCAGTTTATCTCAAATTACGTTCTTTGTTTTCAAGCCCATTTTAATGTCTCCAGACAAACACATCCTCAGCGTCCTTACATGACCTGATCATTTCATATTGTTAGAACAGACACGAATATAGTCAAATTATTTGGGTAGAGGCTTTTTGAAGTGCATTTGTAAAATAAATGCTCACAGGAAATTTCCACCATGATGATTCTGTCTGTATATAATCACCTCTGTGACTCGGAGCAGTGTGGTGAAAGAAATTCAAACATTACTGAAATCAATGTGCTCTCTTAAGTGTTTCGAATTTGTAAAAGCTCCAAGTACCATTCTCAATAATTAGTATACCAGACATGCAAAGAGTCAATTTAGCCTTCTACCTTGCACAACATTAGCAATCAATTTATAATTGTAAATAAGTTATACCTGACAAATGTTTACTGTGAGGGAGCAATTTGCATACTTCATTGGTTTCACTTGAGTATCTGTGTTCATGAAAGATTTATTTCAAACATGAATTCATTCACTAAAACTTGATGCATGAACTGGTCTATTCTCAGATCTATAGAAAGCTAACACGGTATCATGTACACTACGTGATTGATAATTTTTATAGGCTGTTGCTAGAAAATCAACCGTCTTACACTTCAGAAAATATTTTCATTGTATTCAATGAAACACAAACATATACTGATACTGATATACTGGTATGAAAACTGATCAACGCTGGCAGAGCAGCATGATCGTTTTCTACAGGCAGGAAAACCAAGATAAAGCAGAAACTAAGTTGCAAGAGGCTGAGATGTTCTAGTGAAAAGAAACAGGCCAAGAAGACAGATGAGTAAAAACAGATGTAGTTTAATGGCAAAACCAATGGGAGACACCACAGTGGGTTTAGAGGGAATTAGAGAGTTGTGATGCACTGACTGTTCAGAAATAGGAGCTTTTAGTTTGCATAAGCCTAACAAGTACATTTTATTCATACTTCAGTTTTCACAAGCTGATATTAGTTGTTTTTTTTCAGATGCAATACAAACATGCTGTGGGGCAGATATCTGCATATTGGAGGGTTTTCTTCTCATATAAACAAAGTATGACTTTTTCTGCCAAAATAATGTAAATCGAAGCATTTATTGTAATGACCCATAGAACATCTTTGGCTTATTGTTATCGCTTTTTGTGCTCTTAAAATAAACTGCTGTTTATATAAGAGTTTCACTATTACACAAAATCTAGTCATATTTGTGAGCAATAATCAATGTTGGCAGGCCTCTGAAACTAAGTGGATAAAATGAATGGATGTGTCAGACAGCAGAGGGAAATGTGATTTAATATTCCCTCTTTGGCTGCAGATGAAAACTTAATTGAATTGTGTTACCTTATTTGCGCTCCAACGCTTAATTACTAAAAGCAGGTAGTTTTCCATGTTAATATTTTAGCTGTCAGCCAATTGAGCTTTTAAAACACAGAGACTGAAGAGTAGAAAAGTCTCATAAATAAATTGAAACCTTCGTCTTGCTCAGTCATTGTGTTTGAGATAGTAAACAAGAAAAAAACCAATATCTATTAGTTATAATCCTCAGAATTCGAAAACGTCAGAATTCCTCTCTGTTGCACACTGACAGCAAAGACCACAGACTCTGACTTGTGTGCTGACCGAGGTAGGCGTGTGTCAGACAGCATGGTTCACATGGGTGTCATGAATATCCCAATGTCTGCTGCAGCTATTGAGCGTGAGGTAGTGAAACCGTGATCTAGCATTCACACACCAAACATACACATAGCACAATAGCACTTTAGCCAACACCCCTGGGGGTAATATGAGTCTCCCCTTCTCTGCAAAGACACCATAATAGGCAATTAAACAGCTAATCCGGTCGAAGCAAAACAAGGTTGTTGAAAGGGGTTGACTAACACTTGAACTGGAATGGGGCCTATGTCATGTTTCTCCTTCCTGTGTATTGAACGTTGGCAGCTGGTAAGTGGGTATATTATATATAAGCTTTGAAAAAGTGGCTTGTATTACATTTCATCGACTCCTCTTCCACTATTGTTGTTAATCACATCGTGTGAGCAGGTAATGAAGTTTCTGGGGCTGAAGAATGCAGTCATCCATCCTAATAATGGTCTTCTTGGTGTGCTTTACATGTTATTGTCTCTCACTTAGTGAGGGAAATAGGCATCCCAATAGGTCAGTGCAAACAGTTTGACGGCCAAATGCATTAGAGATGTGTGTGATTGTGTTAGTGTATGCCTGTATTCACAAAGGCAGTAGCAATATGGCATAATCAGTGTGTTGTATTTAATAATCGATCTAATTCCACAAATGTCTCTTTCTGTCCGAATGTGGAACATATGTCTTGAAACCATCCATCTTATTGACTTCACACTTGCATGTGTATTATTAATGGCCTAGGGAAGTGCAGTACCAAGTTTAGTGCGAATTGGACACGTCATAAGTTATCAATAAATATATAGACAACATTTGTTTTGTTGCTGTAATGTCAAGCTGAATTATACAGCTTTTATTTTGAAAAGTTGTGAAAGTCGTTCTGAAGATTGTTTCAGTTGCTTAACAGAACTCTGAAATGGTGACATGTTATATGAAAAACACACCACTCAAGTAAATCGTACATGTGAACAATAATGAAGCAAATTCAGTTTCATTTTATTAAAAAAAAAATTGAAAAAAAAAAGTTCATTGCAGATAACCCAGGAAGGATTAACACAAACTTGCACCATAGACCTTTCATAAAAATCTCTGCACACGTTGTCGTGCACACAAACAAGAAAAAAATGACGGTATATTGAAGAGCAGTTTGACTAATGGCAAGAAATAATTCTGAAGTAGAAGCCTGTTCCAAACAAGCATGTTTAGAACGGGTTAGTAATAATAATAACACCTCAAAATTGTGATTGAATAATGACTACACAGTTTGAACTGAGCTCCTGAAATAGGTCACACATGCTCAAAAATCTTGATTTAACTCCCAAAACTAAATAAAAATATGCACAAAATGCAGAAAGACCTTATGTATCCATTCATCAGCTCCGTTAAAACCCCAAACAGTTGCATAAATTCACAGCCAACCCATCCGACTTCCCCTCAGTGCCTGTTCCTTCGCTGCTTCTCGAGCCAAAAGCTTTGCATCATTAGCCACCCAGGACCTGGTTTACCCCTCATTCCTGTAATTAGAATCCAGCCTCTGCAGCTGAGATACGACCAGCAGCTTAGCCTGTTCAGACATTTGCTGGTCGTGCAGCTGCAGATCCCACATGCTATTAGAATTAAGGGCAGACTTTATGAAGTGAATCAAGGCCTTACATGAACCTGCAGTATGGGGAATGTATTAAAATATCTTCCAAGACGAGGGGGGCAGTGAACAAGTTGGTTGTCATCTATTGACTTATATTACATTAAGGCACACACAGTACAGAGGTGTTCCCCTCTTCATTATGACTGTACCACCGCAGGGTCAGTTGACATCAGTTATATAGCAAAAAAACGAATGTGTTGCCGGTTTCCTTCTGGGTGTTGGGACTCCTAATGTTTTGTAATGTAATGAAAATGTTCAGTCACACTTAAAGAAAAATGAACAACTTACTCTGTCCAAGCCGTTCCTGGCCCTTAGGAGCAACGATAGGCTGCAGAGACACATCAGTGATTAAGGTCATGAAACAACGTGTCTGAGCAGCAGCTGCTAAACCAAGAAAGGAAAAATAGAAAGTTGCTGATTGATTAGAGAAATTAACTTTCAATCCTTAACTTTTTCCCTCTATAGATGTCTGTAAAATAAAACCTTGTATTTTCAAACACACCTATATTCTTTGTTTCAGCTTTTTGAAACCTTTATATTTTGAGACATTTCCAACATGTAAACAGCAAAGTATAACAAAATTCAAAGTCAAGATCCCATTTACAGTTATGAACTGGAGTCTACTTATACAAGTACTGTTTTGTCAATGTATTTTCTAGGTCAAATCTACAACAATTTATCTTTCATTCAGTCTTTACATATCCCAATACTACTGCATATTACTCTCTAGGTACTGCGATATGCTGTTAAGTCACGGTTAGTTGTGCTCGTGCAGCTTCTCTATATATTTCCTTCCTCTCTTGTGTGCTTTAAAGTTTTTATCTCTCACCCCTGCATTGCCTGCAGAGGAAGCATCTTTTCAGGTTCGGCTTGTATTTCTATATCTGCTCTTTCTTTTGCTGCTCATCATCTCCACAAAGGTGGGTTAGCATTGCTGTTTGTCCATTTGTCTGTCTTTCAGTAGGTTTATGCAAAAAATATTGAACAGATTTTCTCGAAATGGTACACAAGTGGGGTATGGATCGAGAAAAAACTCATAAAACCTTGGAGGAAGAGTTTTTAATCACTGCCTTCAACCTTGCGAGATACGGTCTTTTTATTAAACTTTTTCACTGGTTTCCGAGTGAATAATTGATGTATCTTGATGAAAAATCTGGAATATTTCGGGGACTTATCTCTATGGGTATGTGTGATGCATCAAATATGTTCTAAACCTGTTTTAATTTTGTGGACTGATTATGAATAAGTATGAAAGCATCATTTGGTTGTGGTTTATGATTTGTCTGAATAATTTCCATCATAAGGTGAAACATGAAAGGATTGATAGGAAAAACATAAATTCTAATCCCTGTTTTCTTCAGAGAGATTACAATTTTTTGCTCAGACAAATGGCTTTTCCTCTGTTTTCCTCATTACAGTTAATGCAGTATGTTGCAAATAAACAAATAATGAACACAGGCCAAACAATAGGCCTATTGTGAGGACGCCTAAATTCTGTACTGTGCTCCAAGTTCAGATTTGTGTCCCACAGCATCTCGCGTACAATACGATTAGTTTTCCAAGTTTTCGCCATTTCTCAACAAACCACACTAAAGCTTACATATTCCGACTGGATGATTATATCACTGTAGCCACTGTGCATGGATTAGAATGAAGGAGAGGTGTGTGTGTGTGTGTGTGTGTGTGTGTGTGTGTGTGTGTGTGTGTGTGTGTGTGTGTGTGTGTGTGTGTGTGTGTGTGTGGTTGCAACTTTTCTATTTATTGCAGTCCAACTGTGTCAAAAAAAAGACTGGATCGAAAAATGCCAAAGAGGACAATTATATAATCTTATAATGTGCGTACATATATACATACAGTGGTTTATGGTAATGCATGTGGCTTTCCTGTAGCGCTGGCTGGGATGATGATGATGATGAGGTGCAAATCTAAAAGCCATTACACCTCCCCATGTGTTCTATTATCACCGCTGACTGATAATTGCATTGGGCTGTGGTGCTACGAGAGCGACAGCCTGGTGCTGGTGCCTTTCTTTATGGTGCTGCCAGATATCATCTTTGAGTGCACTGGTGCGAACACTGTGGACTTTTTATAGTGTCCTTTTGTGTCACATGGGCCAGACGGAGTTGAGACTGTGCGATAGGAACAGGAAGAAAAGGGCGAAGAAGTTAATGCTAATTAACAGAGAAGAATGAGGGAGGGGAGAGCAAAATCAAATCTCATTTATGAGAATATTTACTGGCCCTCTGCTCCCTTTTTATTCATCCTTTTCTTTCAGAAAAGAGAATGAAGAGGCTGGTTTTTACCATTAAATGGATGATAGGTCATGCAAGGATGGCTAAGTGGAGAAAGGTGAACTGAAATGACATCTCTCTCATGCCATCGCTAATTTAATGCTGTTATTACTTTTGTAAGTGGATTTTTATCCCTCTATATGTGTTCCCACTTTCAGTCACTGATATTTAACTTTAGATGAGCTTGGCTAAAACAATTCCCCAAGGAGGAATCTGTTGGTTTCAATTGGGGTTTTCATTCTGTAACAAAAAATAATGAGATAGCAGTAGCCAAGAGATGAGGATAATAAGCTTGTGGTCACTGGTGAGATTTTTAGTCCAGCTGAGAAATGCCTAGCAGGAGATGTGACAGAATACACTCCATTTACTGATCAACTACCACTGTGATGCCTCAGAGCAAGGCAGTGATCTTAATTAATCCAACCGAGCTGCCCACCAGCAAACGTTGTTGTATTAGCAAGCTCCTCCTAAGTGTACATGCGTTTTTGCCATTGCTGAAAACAAAGGGGGAAAGTATACCCAGTTCATTTTGAACAGAAAAAAGCAGTTGAAACAGGGAGCAACCACCGTCTTTGGATCCATGTTAATCAGGGCAACATGAATCCCATTCAATCTAATCTTACCAATCTACTGCTAAGGATACATCATAAAACTGAACATGCAGCGGATCAAAAAGTTTATTTGTATGTGCCTGTTCTCACTAGCATCATTATTCACATTTGTATGGATGTGGTGAAGCAGGCAGAAGGTTGCTCATCTCTCTTCCCCTTGATCTTTTAAAAAAAGATGCATCTGCACTTATTTTCTGTCTCTCCTGCCTCATCATTACCTCAGAGATCTGCCTCCATCCCTCTCTCTTGTTTAACCCTGGTTGTCCATCAAGAGCTCTGCTTTGATATTCATGTAGCAGCATGATTGAGATGCAAAACAGAGCGTTGCAAGGTCCGAGGGCATCTTCCTTTCCTCGGTTGTTTCCTTTTCAACCCTTGGACCTCTCCTCTCCTCTCCTATCCGATCTGTTCTGGATCTTCTTCATCCTGTCTGTTGCTTCTTTGAGGTTGTATAACTGATTTTACACCTGTATCCCATTGTCTCTGGTCAGCATGACGTTGGTGAATGAATGAATAAAGGGAAAAATAATGGAAGGAAGGAAGGAAACCATTTCATTATTTCACTGTTACACGCTTTGCATCCTTTGTTTAATTTTCTGCCATGTAAAACATCACAGACCCTTCTTTGCACTCTGGGCAGTTTCTTTCGAGGTATTCAGAGGCTGTTTTGCCGTTTAACCTGCAGCTACCACTAGTCGGGTGTAAAGAGCTAGCATATTGGCCTAATTGTTGTGTGAGGCTGGAGAAAAGTTTTGACCCCATGAGAAAAGCACAGATTTGAGAAAGGACTAAGCCACTTGATCTGGTTTTACCCTGAATTCATATATCAGATATTTATATTCAGATATCTTCCTGCAGACTGAACTAAACTGAACCTTTACCCTTTCTTGCCTCACGGTGTCTCTGAGGTAGTGCTGTAATATTCTCTTTGTTCACTTTGTCACATATTAGTCAGGACCTTTAATTGTAATGACAGCAAGAACATGGTGATGTGTGGCTTGGTGCATGTTTCTGAACAAATTTGGTGTAACTCCTGTCGCAAACTGTTAGTTTACACCCACGCTGCAGTCCCACGTACACACAGATGCCCATTCATCTTTTTTACACACACTAACTCAAACAGATACTCATATCATGCAATGCTAGTAAAGTGTGATGCAGCCATGGCCTTTTGATACCTCGGTCTTCTAAGTTGTAGGAGGACAAGCTGTGTAGACCTCTGATATGTGTTAGCTTCCAGCCAAAGACCTTTTAGACAGGCCCATCCCTGGCCATTTCTGGAAAGCCAATATCTAGTGATTTATGTCATTTGGCTGCCCATGTACATCCTCTCGACTGGACCACGCCGCCTTAGGGGAAGATAAAGCTGAGCCCTCGTTGCTGTGGATGCCCCCCCCCACATCGGCTCTCAGCCATTGTCATACCCCCACCCTACACAGAGAAACACCACTAACGCAACAGCACGGACAGGGATCAGCATTAAGAATCACTTGTGGCTTAGACCACATCTGTCGTTTGCATTAGAGTTCTGGAGTATGAATAGACACTGTTGCCATCGACTCAACCACTTTAATATGGTCAAACTGGCAATAAGAAAAGCAGCATTGCATCATTGTCTGCTGTTTGACAACCAGGCCATATCTTGAGGGCAGGAACCCTTCTGTCTCTGTGTTACAGTGAACAGCAGTGGCAGGGGAAGGAAGCAGAGTGTAGAGGAGGCTTGAAATGGGCTTTGGAGGATGTGGACCTATAGAGGCTCACCTGCAGCCAGGCCATTTGGTATTTGCCTTCTGAGGGTCAAGCCAGTAAACTCTCAGAGGTCATCATGAGAGAATGCATCCATCTCACACACTCCGCCTCAATGAAATTGGATAAATATCCAAATGTTTTCAAAGTGAGGGCTTTGGAGTTCTGTTCGTGTGTTGAAGTGCAATAACCTCAGTAATTTCATTATTGAAAATGTCAAAATGTGATAGTTTACATGTTTTTTATCAGAGGTTTCCAGTGAATCTACTGTTTTACCTCTATGGAAAATAACATCTTGTCATCAGTTACTTGAGTGTCTATTCACATATATTTAAATAGATTTAAATGCTCATCTTATAGCTTGTCTGTTTTCAGCAAGGATGCATCAGGCCATCTTGTGCAGCCGATTTTGAGCAGTGTGTGAATCTTCTTTTTATCCTCCTAATAGATTGGTTGATAGTGTTTTGGACAACGGTTTAATAGTATATGAGAACTGCCATGCGATCTCCTGCTGTATACAGTGTAATGATACATGGAATAGGAAAGATACCTCCAACTAGGCTCAGATACTGTCTCTAAAGTGTTATACAGTAAAAATTGCCGAACAACTATTTTCAAACCAGGAATTTAATAAAAGAGTTCAGTAACATATTAAATGAAAAGCATTGGCAGGGCCTGGGCCTATCCTGTACACACATTGTTTATGCAACCATACAATATATACACTATTTGACTCACCACAGTTTCATGATAATGATATTTTAAGTTTGTTAAACAACATAAAATATTTCTTAGTGTTTTGCATTGTTGCTTCAAGAAATATTCTCACAAAGTCTGGTGAGAATTTTTAGTCATTTTGCACACACACACACACACACACACACACACACACACACACACACACACACAGAGGTGAAAGTGACACATTTCTTTTTGACAGCAAGAGACACATTCCTCCTTGCTTTTAAGGCCCCCAGGCCTCAGACAGTACACCAGAGAAATGCCAGGGAGCTGCTGCTTCTGCCACTACCACAATTGCTGCTGCTGTAGAGTCCACTCACTCAACTCTTCTCCTCACCACCCTGCTGCTCCTCCCCCACCATTGTCATCATTCCCCTGTTTTATCCAACCTGACATTAAATCTTTTTAATGTTTTCCTAAGCAATCACTTTCAAGTCAGTACTGATAAAAACAGTCAATGGGTACAAGCAACAAATCTCCAACTTCAGAGTGATATTTTGTTCAACATTAGAGACACTTATCTTGTTTTGAGTTGTTCAGATGGTAATTTGACAAATGTGTATCGATATAAAACAGTTCAGTCGCAGAGATGATTCAAAGGATTTTATACTGAAAAAAACATGATTAGGTATAAGTCTACTTTATACTTTTTGAAAAAAACACTACGTTTTTTTTTGATGCTGCATCGATGGATGCCTGTAAGCGTTTCTCCAGATGGTGTGTGTGTATGTATGTGCGTATACGAATCTCTCGCTTTGTCTTTGCATACCAAATATACCCCAAAAAACTATGAGGCTCTGTGAAGATAACATCACCATTCTCACTCAAAATATGTCTTTTTTTCTTTCACAATCATTCAGACAAAAACCCTGCTCTTTTACACCATTACACACAAACACACACTACTTTCCCAGTGTATGTGCTGGTGAGGGCCTTTTATCTTGACAGGTACAAATGATTTGTGCACACACAGACCTTGCTGCTTCAGTGTAAACCTATCTATGTGTACACAAATGCTAATTTATTCTTAATTTAGAACCTATCAATGCTCAGCAAATATTGACCATCCCTCTTCAACTGAGGGCAAATATGGAAAGTGCTGTGTTTTCAATGAGAGGACAGACATCACAGTTGTCTTGTGTAATCTATATGAGCTGTCAGCATTATTTGTTTTGAATTGTATTTAAAATATGGTTATATAACATACAATATATAATATAAAAAGACAATGAATCAATGATTTTCTTTGGGGCTAATTTTTAAAACTAAGAAGGACATATAGTGATAGTATGAATCAGTTGTTTTCTGTCCTGTGACAAACATGGACTGTCCATTCAGTGTTAAATAATTTCCCAATCACAAAATCATAAACCTTTTATTTGAAAAAGACTGATGATACTGATGCGGCATCGATGGATGCTTCTAGGCATTTCTCCAGATGGTGTGTGTGTGTGTGTAAATCTGTCTCGCTTTGTCTTTGTAGTTCAGCAAATATATCCCAAAAGACTATGAGACTATGTGAAGATCACATGCCCATTCCATTGCAGATGATGTCTTATTTTTTAACAATCATTCATATACAAACCGTAGTCATGTAACACTTTAATTCACCCTCTAAATTAGTGCTGCGCACACACTGCCACACAGGGTCTGCACCGACCATCGTAGAATTGTGCACATGATAAAATCTACATCACATGAATCCATGTGGAAACTTGCAGACGAGGGATTTGGCTTTAAGACTGTATTTTACAATGCTGAGATGCTCACAATGACAATACTAACCTGCAGATATTAAGCAGGCACAATGTTAACCATACAGACTGACCTGAAAATGGCACTGGAGGCTAAATAAGAAGTTTAATTACATTTCATCCTGGGAACATGGTCATCCATTATCTGATGTTAATAGTTGTCGAGACATTCTTGTTCGGACCAAAGTGGTGAACCAACCACATGACATTTACTACATGTAGCCAAACTCAGTGTAACTGGGAAATGGACCTTATAGTGAGAACAGCAATCTCTAAAAATGTTATTTTCTTAACTTTGAAATGACATGTCTCAAAGGCTTTAGCTTCGCAGTGAAACGTCAGTTCGTGACAGAATCTGCTTGATCTTCTTTCCTTGGGACTCTTGTATCAGTAACACCTCAGATGACAGAAGTCTCAGTAGTTCATCCCCCATTCAAAATGCATGATATGTTGTGATCTTATTAAAGGGGTGTGACTCTCACTTTTCCTTGAGTAGAAAATCTGTTACTGCTGTTCCTGTGCTACTATTGCTCCACTCACCTCACTGCAGTAAATCTGTGGCACGTCCTCAGGAGACTTGTGGAAATCAGTACCTTAAGTAGAATGAAATTAAATGTGGAAACACACAACAAGAAAGGTCACAGGACCTCATCACAAGATTGCTACATCTTTTTGGGGGGCAGCCGTGGCTCAGGATTTAGAGCCTATTGTCCACCAAATCATAAGGTTGTTCACGAATTGGAAGCGTGGTGGTTCGATCCCCAGATCCTCCAGTGCACGTCTATGTGCGATGCCATCAGTGTGTGTTAGACAAGCGTTGAATAAATAATGGTGTGTATTAATGGGTAAATGTGCCTAGTTGTGCTCTGATTGGTTGTGAAGAGTAGAAAAGCACCATAATAATGTCTTTTTATCAGTGAACGAGAGTGATTTTTGTATGCATTTGTAATGTAATAAAACATTTTGACTTACAGTAGATGGTACACTGAATACATCTTTTTATAAAGCGTCTGAGAAGGGTCTGAGAAGAGCGGTGACCTTTCAAGCTTTAAAAAATCGAACTAATTATCCCATCATTTTGTTTCTGAGCACATTCTAGTTAAAAAGATGTTTTCTCATGAATCAACTAAATCCTTTAAAACGTCACCTCACTCATTGCTCCTTGTATTTGCAGCCATAGGTCATCATTTGAATTTCAGTACCTGGAAAGACTACACTTTCCAAGACTCCTCAACTCTTTCCAGTGCTGTTAGTATTTATGATGTTACACACAGAATATATTAATCAGTGCAGTCCCACTCTTTTTTTTTATACCAATCCTTATGGTGAAACTTACAAAGTCCAATCACATGTAGAAAGGGAGTGACACATTAAATTAATTAAGGCCTGCTTTTGGTTAACAGTGCTAAAATATACTCTATGTTTTGACTTGAAAGAGAAGAAAAATGAAGGAATGCGGCTTCAATTAAAGGTTATTATATAAGGTCATAGAGAAACTTGGGAAACCTTTTAAAGCTCCAGTGAAGTCAACACTGTCAGTTGGGCTTTATTAAAAAGAAAAAAAATTATGAGCCGCACAAGCTTGAAAGTGATGTCAATTTGTCGATTAGTGAATGATGGACTTTGTACTTTTGAATTCTGCCTTGAATATTTATATATGCTGTATGTGATGAAATCCATCCACTGCAGCCAAAAACAGCGGCATTTATAATCCATGTGTGAGCACTACAAATTACATACACTCATATTCAAAGATGGAGTAGCCTGAGTTGAACTTGTTTCATGTGAAAGGCTCTGGCAGCAGCAACTGGAGTGATGACGACGCAAGCGATGCAGTGGCCCTTTACTGAGGGTGTGAATGTTCAGCATATAGTTTAGTGTTACATAAAATGAAATCATTCAGCTGCAGCAGACAAACCTTGAGAATGTGATCAACTACCTGCCTTCATTTGTGTTTGGCTCAGAGACACTTCTCACCTTTAAAGACAAACTGTGTTTGATCACACAAAAGAATATGAAAGTTGTCTCTCTTTCATCTCTGCACAGTTGGAATGTTTAAAGACTTCAGGCTCTCTCTCAATCCATCCTGCAGTGGAGCTATTCGCATATTATGTGTCTCCCTGTGTGGCGGACAGGCGATGATCGCCTCAGGGCACGCGACCACAGTGTGTTCACAGATTGGACTTCATTAAAGTGCAGAAGATTGCACCGGACAGGGATCACTGTGCCCCCCCCCCCCCCCCCCCCCCCCCCCCCCCCGTCTCCCCCCCCCCCCGTCTCCCCCTCTCTTTCTCTCTCTCACTCCGTCCCAATGGCTGAAATTAAATATAAAAGAAAAAATAAATAAATAATGTGAGCTGGGAAATTGATGAAAGTTATCTTATTAAAACTTGAAAGAGGGATGCAAAAAAGGAGGAGGGGCCAAACGTTGGAGCTGGGGAACATATCCTGCTGAGCTACCAATCGGACAGATGACCTAACTACTGCATGAGTGTGTGTGCATATGTATACATACAGGTATGTGGTGCAGGTCATCATAGGCTTGGAAGGATGCACTGTATACTTTTTCAAATGTCCACAGTAATAGGTTTTCCTTTTCAATTTTTAACCATCTCCATACAGACGAGCGTTTTAGCTCCATGATAAAAGTTGTCACTGTCCATGATAAAACATGGTCATGTGTGTACCGCTGTAAACAGAAAGCAGATTGTCTTCTCTGAATTGGTTACAAATACAAAGTTTTCAAACTAAATCAGGGCCGGCAGCATTTCCAAAAGTCAACATTGAGTGATGTGATGAGCTTTAAAGCTAAATGTGTCTACGTAGTGTTGTTTTGCTTTTTTACATGAATGACTTTTCCGGCCTGAACTCTTTTAAGCTTGAGGAGGAGGAAAAAGTGATAGCTACCCCATTGATATAATTCTAAAACTTCAATTATATATATATATATATATATATATATATATAAAGATGTGATCCACCTCTTTTCAATTTATTTCATGCTCTATAACCCAGGAGATTGTTTCTCACCTTCTGCAGACTAACACTTTGTGGCTCTCACTATTTGGGTGTTTGTGTAGGTGTCTGTGAGTGTTTTTGTGTGTGAAAATGCATGTCAGGGTTCCAGCATGCTGAAAATTTGATATTTCTATGTAAATGAGCACTTGCTTTCTATGGCAGACTACAGAGGGCATAGTAAACATGTAAACAGAGTAAGGATGTTTGCTTTGATAAAATATGCAAGAGCTGGGTCGTCTCCAACAGGTTCTCTTTCACTTCTGTAACTTGATTGTGGACAGACATTACAATACACAAGATGGGGAAAAAGTAAAGAAATAGAATAAATTGCAATATCTGTTATGTTTTTCTGCCTTTACTTTATCTGGTGTGTCTATTCGTAAAGATGAGTAGTGAATGAAACCGAGGAAATTGTGATTTTTTTTTTTTCAGACAACTTTAGCATAACTCAAATGCAACAGTTAACCCAGGTGTAGGGAAACTTTTTTCTATCAAGCCATTTCAAGCTTTATAACGTCCTTCACAGGCCATACTTACATATTGAACACATATCACACTTACCTCTCTAAAGCGATGGCTGGAACTGTTTCTCTCTGTCAGATGATATGATGATGATGTTAGTCACAGCTGGTTTTCCTGGATTGGGCCATTAAATGTTGAAAAGAATCAAGGTTTCATGTGGGCGGTAGAGCAAGTTGTCCTCTGGTGGTTCAATCCCAGTCTTCCTCATTCTGCCTGCCAAAGTGTCCTTGGGCAAGATACTGAACCCCAAAATTGTCCCTGTCCCTGAAAAAGTGCTGCCCATAGATGTGCTGTATGAATGTGTGTTTGAATGGGTGAATGCCAAAAAGCTGTACTGTAAAGAGTTTTGTGTGGTCATCAAGAGAAAAGCTATATAACAACAGACCATTTACCATCTTTGGAAGAGTCCGCATTTCAAACAACTCCACAGCAGCAGGTTGTCCCAAACAGAGATGCTCACTTCACTACATTTTTTCCTCAGAATGACAACATCATCAGGACGTGCAAACAGTCTGAACAGAATTCAGCAGATGGAGGTCATTGTACCAAGCTTGGAAATCGTCATTGCTTTGCAGCTGAAGGAATTCTTACATAACCATTACCATTGAACATCTTAACAAATATCTTCACTTCTTTTTGTATAATATTCATCTATCACGAAATGCCTTACGAAGTTTTGCAAGCACAACAACATACTCAGATATTTGTGGTACGAAAATGTACAATGCACAATTTGACCTATGTCAGCTTTGCACTGGCACCAAGGCAGGCCTTCAAATTCTCAGTCTGAATAAGGTTTCAGCTGTAGCTGTAACTAGTAGCTCAACACAAAACATGCCTACTCAACATTTCTATGTAGTCCATCAGACTCTGCAACAGAATGTTTACTTTAACCAAGCATGTTTTGGTCATTTTAGTAATTTGGTGGGATCCCCAGGCGTGAGATACTGCTCTTGTCAGTGTTCTCTATCTTTAAGACTATTCATATTCATGCAGAGAAAAATAGGAGCACTTCTAACTGTTTTTATCATCTCTTCACCCCTTGCTCTTGTTAGCATGCATAAGACTTGCAGAGCACACTCTGGCCTGGAGAGAAATGTTAACAAGGACAAGAGACATCAGAGGAGGGTGAAATAAAGCAAAACCTAATATATTTGAAGAAATGGTTTTAGAGGAACTAGTGCCTGCTTTATTTTTTCCAACTATTCAGACAAAGTTATCAGTATTACGTGTCCATTTTACTTTCCCCTTGAATGTCTGGCAATCTGCAGGCAGACTACCTCACTTAACCTCATGTATAATAAATGGATGCTGTGAAAATCAAAAAGGACGTCTTCCCACTTAATATAATCGTACTGTAGACCCTTTTTCACAACAGAGGATGTTGCTTCAGGTTGGATAGGTTGCATCAGAGTCCACTATGTCTTACTGCAGGGAGTTAAATTTCAATTTGTGCTTGCTCTGTCGAGCGGCCTTCCCCTTCCTGGGAGGTGTCTTCCCAACATCCCTATACATAATGTATAGGTTATTTGAAATCCTGAAAGTCCCAGTTAAGTTTGTGTCAGTTTAATTCATGAATAATTTCCACCTTGTTTTCCTTGGGCTTGTTACGCCTTCTCTCCTCACAGATTCTTTCTCTATCCTGCTGCTCTGTGTCTCTCCTCCTCAGGCACTTCCTGTTCATGAGAAACTACACCTCATCTATCTCTCTCCAAACCTAGAACCAACAAAATCATCTTATTTAGCTTTCTTCTCAACCCTTAATTCTTCTTTGTGTCATAATAGCCTCCAGATGTTGCCTTGCACAGATGGGATATCGTGGGAGGGATGGACTCGCTCTCTTGAAACCTGTCATGGTGACCAAATGGCCAAAGCTAGATGTTAAAAAATACTTGACCGTATAAAGCCCACAGATGAGAGGAGAAGAGAAAGAGATATAAACCATGTGGAAATATTGTCCCTGTCAAAATATGGCCTTCAGACGTGACTCACTTTGTTATGTCTGCTGAGCACTGGATAGAGTGTTAACTGTTGTTCTCAGTACAGAGGAGTGTCACACTGACAAGCTAACAAAGGATCTCTGTTAGTAAAGTGGTAAAACTAATCCACATGTAGCAGAGTCTTCATTTACTCAACTTTCTAGCTCCTCAGTCGACCTCTAAAGCAACAGGAGTTTTAAAAAACAGTATTTCATCAATAACACAAGGATCATCTTCATCCTCACTATTTTCTTAAACACATACTACAAATAGGAAAATAATGGTACATCACACACTGTAGGATATTATTAAGATTATTGCTCTAAGGGCAGCAACCCACTCACCTAATATGACCTCCTGTGGAAGCAGTGACAACTTGCTCTGATGTCAACAATCAAAAGTAGAAATGAGACTAAATGAGAAAAGGTTTTGAGAAACGTGGTCTGCATGGGTTATCTATTCTTCAGTCAAGGTTTTAACTGGCAGGTGTAATACCACGGGTACACGCTAGCTGACGTTAGCCTCAGAATATTTACTTTGAATGCTCTGGTCGCTCTAGTCGGCTGTTGTAAATCAGCTTGGAACGTACTGACATGTTTGGTAATTATCTGAGCTCCTTCTGCAGGCAGTTCAGGAGGTTTAAGAATGGCTCTGTGACTCACACTACCAGATCATTTGGGGCAGTTCTTACCAAGGTTCTAGACCAGATTTCGTCTTAGATTTTTGGGGGTGAATCAGAATTAAATCGGCCTGAAATTCGTAGATTCAGCTTTACGTTCTTTTGAAACATTTTTTTTGTATTCTTATTTTTTATGTCGAGTTCTGTGTCAAATTCAGCATTCATCGCAGCTCACCAGCCCCCATTCAGTTAAACCTGGACTTTTTCTGCCTGGGGCACTGAACACCAAGTTTTGTGATGCCAGAGGAAAACAAAGTGTAACTGTTTTGTTCCTTTAATGTTCCTACTTCTTCTCCCTCTCATTGTATCCCTCTCTACCTCGGGTCTCAAGACCATACAGCACCATCCCTGGACCCAACAGTCATTCAACCGCCCGCTCAGGTGGCTCCAGCGGGGGGTAATTGGAGCCATGCATCACTCCCCTGTAGATTGACGATAGAAAAATTCCATTACAGTCTGTCACATGTCTCTGGAGAGATGTCCCAAAGAGAGGAGGGGGGGGGTAGGCGGAGAGGAAAAGAAAGAAGAAGTGGGATAGTTTACAAGAGAGAACAAGAGAGTATTTTGATAAAGAGTGTCCAGCTAGGGTACAGACATGATAAAAGGGTAATGGCTGCAAAGTATGGCCATTACAGTGTATCACTGTCACACCAGCAGGACTAGAGCAGCTGCGGGACTATTTGAAATGATTCAGCTTCTCTCTCCAAGGAGCTGTGACACTGGGACTACGACTTTTAATCTGTCTCAGAACAAGCGCACATTAAAACCACATGCAGGCGTGCATGTGATACGAGTGCACAGAAGAGCATCCGCAAGTGGAAAATCGTCCTCGTGAGGCAACGTTCCTGCTCCATGTGCACAGATGTGTTCCCATGGGAACAGGGCTGCGAGATATCCATTACAGCATTGTTCTTAATCAAAACTATATTCTCACTGCTCTGAATGGTAATAAAGATAAACATGATAATATTCTTGCAAGTAAAAATTGCATTTCTACATTTGATTGTTGTCAAAACTCAATTTAAGCTATTATGTGTTTTTCCTGGCCGACAATTAGGCCGGGTTTTATCGAGCCAGACGTCGGGGGTGGGGGCTCCACTAAGTCCGCTCACAGTGTTCATTTTGGGTCTTTCCATACAACATTTGACCGTAAAACAATGAAAGTGTGTGTGTGTGTGTGAGACACCATTACCTTTCCTTCAAGTTCCGATACTATCATACAGAATCCAAACAATTTTTGGCCCGGGACAAACGTGATCACGTGAGCACTTTCCACGGTACTAGAATTTTTTCGGGAGGAGGCACTAAATTTAAAGTGGTGGCCTGCTCGCAATTCTCTGTGCAGGAAAAACCTGGATATATATAACTCTCACTTTAACATGTATTAACTTTACTGGATTACATTGCAGATGTAATTTAATTCCTCACATCAGATATTCACAATACTCCCTGTCGACAATTGCCTTTTTTTTATTTGATCATTCTTCCCAGGATAAATTACTTTTGCCATTCATGTGTATTTGACTTTTAGTTTCACGTAAGCAAAATTACATTTTTTGTTATGTGGATATCTGTAATATATTTTTACTATAAAAACTCCCATAGCTGTCCAGTTTGACATTTCATAAATGTGATATCGCATATCCAAAATGAAAAATCTTTCCAGACATCATTACATTTGTTTTGAATATCTAAAAATGCCTAACATCCGTGGGATATCCACACTCAACATTATACTATTAATGGGATCCTGCATATATTTTCCATCCTGTTCTAATTTTTAATAATAATAATAATTCCTTTCCCTCAAAACTCTGCCCTCTCTCTTACAGCCCCCGCTCATGTGTAAATGTGTTCGGCCCCTCCTCAAAACGGTTAAACAGCTCGTAATGGACACTAAGAGGATAAACAAGTGATCCTGTAATGAGGCAGTTTTTATTGGTCTTTGTCAAACTTGGAATTCTATTGGCTGGGACATTTTCACAGGCTCATTGCATAAAAATCGGAGCACATAAATCTGTGAGCAGAAGCTTCATGTGCACACAGAAGCAACCTGAGCACAAGACGGACTCAAGTCTGTGCCATTAGTGCCATTTTATCATTCATTTAATCAGTAGCAACTTAATTAAACCTGCTCAGCAAGGCATATGTCTAATCAGCATCATGTGATAGCAACTCAATGACATGGTTAAGAGGTTTAGTTGTTGTTCAGACAAAACTATTTGCTTTCACAGTTTCAGCAGTTCAGTTAAACAATGTTTTAGTTTGACAGTTTGGATTTTTTAAGCCGGTATGGAAGCTGTAAACTGAACTCTGCTCTGCTAAACAACTCGGTGCTATTCCATTGTATCCTGACAGTGAAAGGGCCAAATGTAAGGGAAATGTAACATTTTGATCATGCAGAATGTACTCATGTTCATTTCTCCTATGATTGATCATGATTGAATCTTTAAATTATACCGTGATCATTCTGAATCCCGTGCAACTGATTTAATCTGGGCCTGATTGCCTAAACTAAGGCATTGTTGCCCTGATGTCATCAGAAGATCCTGACCTTTGGCTTAGAAACAACCTCAACCAGAGCGGGAGGAATGAGCCAAATGTATGAAGAGAAAGAACAGCTTCCCATCGGTGTGCATATTACCAACCAACCTTTGTCTTGTGCACCATGCTCTGAGCATTTAAGTGTGACAAAACTGTAAAAGATTTGTTTCTCTGAGTGGGATTGCAAAATTGCCACAACACCAGCCACAAAATTTTGTGCTTTTAACATGAATTCAAATGACAAACTGCTGTATGTTTGTCAAACAACATGTTGGCCCACACCATGTATATAAAACAAAAGACAGGATACAAAACTGGTTTAATACACTAGACTATAAGAGGAAGAGGAGAATGATTATGAGAGTAACTAATGGTGCAAATTCATTCTCTTGTTTTAATTTTCAAATGTTCTTATCTCTGATCAAACGTCACTTACCAAAGAGCATCTATGTTCACGATATGAATATGTACTTAAATCATTAAGAACAATCATTTTCTTTCCGTAGCTTCTTAAGAGACTCTTATGACAAGTGTATTGGAGACGCTCATTAATCTACAGTCATTTTTTAAGAGTGTCTCCAATTATGGTTCTCTTGGGAAACGCCTCTTCGGCTCGAGAAGGCTTGTAAAATGGTTTACGATATTAAGCCTTAATATGCTTACTTACATATTAATATGCTAATATGCTGAAACACTGGACAATGAAAACGAAACCCCAAAGACAGTGAGCAATGGGTGACATACCTGGACGAGGAGAAGTGGTTTCATGCTGACAAGAGGCAATAATGACTTTAATAAGCATGTGTTACAGTAATAGGATGTATTAATACCTAATTCCATCATTCTTTTTATCACTCATTATAGTTTAACAGGAAGAAAAGCTTAATTCTTTGTGGCATAGATTCAACACGTTGCTGGAAATGCAGGTAAAGATTCTGCTCCATGCTGACATGACTGCAGCTTTGTCACCTCAAGTAGTCTGTGGCATTTAAATTATGCTCATTTGGAATGGGCCAATGTGCAACAAGGACATTTTCTCCACACCATTACATCACCACTGGAAGCCACAACCTATTTGCACAACATGCAGTAATTTCAGTTTTCAAATGTTTGAGTCACTGCAATACCACCCGCTTGTCTTATGATGCACACTCTAACACAGCAGGGACATAGTGTTTGTGGGAGCCACTTAGGCAGTAAATGTAATCTGTGGTATGGGTTTGTCTGAAAAGTAAGAGCACTTTTGTTTCCTCTTGCAAAGAGATTATTTTCGTGTACTTTGGTTATAGATTTAGGTGAAGGGAGAGCTGAATGATGTATCTTCATATTCAGCAGAAGAGTTGAAGGCAGCAGTTTTTTTGTTGTACCCTTCAGTATTATTGCAAACATTGTTTAAAACCTACCTGTATGGACTGGTAGAGGCTGGGTAGTTTGTGCCAGTGATTTTTACAGTAAGTTGTCAAAAGTAACATGATATTTTAACTTTGGCTATTAAGTAGTGGATATTTCACAGCTTTCAGGCTCATACTGTTAACTTGTCCAGCAGCCCTGTCGTCTATTTAATTCCTTTAAAGACTTAAAAAAAGATGTGGTTAATGTTTCTGCTTATCAGCCATAGCACCAACGTTCATCGAATAAAAAATCTGTCATTTATAAAATCTAGTTATCAATATGCGAAGATATTATACATAACATTTCTTCTTTAATATGTCTAAGGACAGCTAGACCCATGTCATATATTTTTTTGGCCTTGTGTACTTTTTTTTAATCATAAACATGTTTTAATGTTCAAACCCAAAGAAATCACAGTTTTGTCTGAAGTTAACATGATGTTTTATTTTGGTCACCTTTTGATTGTGTCCTATCTTTACGCACTGCTTTGCACATCTCTGCTGTGACTTCCAGGGCAAACAAAGTATGACAAAGGAAAAACAGTGTTAGCCAGTTAGCCTCTTTTCTTCCACTGTTTGTATTAGTTACTCATAATCATCAATATTCATCGCCACATTACCTCACCCGTCAACATTATTTGCACCTGAGTCATCAAGATTTTCATTGGCAATGGTGTTGAAGATGACATCATCAGACAAGGTCTTTTCTTATTTTTTTGAATGCGGGACTCCTAGTGGCCAAAGTTGCAGATACATTTTTGGCACATTGGCTAGTTTTACCATTCGAGAGATCAAAAGAGAGACGGAGAAAGAGGAAATGTTCATGCTATTAAGAGACGTCGACTCTGAGCTGATCTTTCAACTTTTTGTATTTATGGTTTTCAAATGTTGAGAGGAGTGGAGATGGAATATCACAGGTGTACTCAAAGCTGGGGTGAGCCGATAAGATTTTACTGACACCAGCATCAACACACTGACCCCCATCTCTCATTCACTGTCAGGTGAACTTTAGCACAGAGATATGGAGGTAAAAAAAAAAAGAGATTTGGTGGACAGGGAAGGAGGCAGTGGTGTAATGACAAGGGAAGGATGAAAGAGAATTATAAGGGTATTATGGCCTCACACTACATATGGCAGATCAAGTGTTTGTAAATATCACCAATCAACTTAATCCACTTTGTCTTTGTGTTAAAATGTGATCTTTAATATTATGAGGAATTGATTTAAACCAAAATGCGTTTCACGGCAATCTGAAAGGTTTTGGTTTAAATAGTTTTCTTACATGTATTACTAATTAATGCATTAATGTTGCAAATGCATCAATCATTTTTCTGAATAACGACAGATGTAGGTAGATATTAGAAAAATAAACTTGGCTGAACTGTTTCTCACTCTTTTTTTCTCCACAGTTTTGGATAGTTTGGAGGCCTGCTGTGGTGTTTATTCTAATTTATTTTTCTTGTAATTAACATGTGAATTATGATCACGTCTCATCCGTCATATATTAACATTAAAAAGGAACTATCAAAGTGTCATTGGATTCTAGCAGGACTGTAGGAATTAAAGTTTTTTTTTTTTCCTTTATTTTCATTTTTTGGTCATCAGGCTCTCTGGCCCACACAACTAGATCAAATTCAGCTCAATACATCAACATTGCACACATTGTGTCTTGTATTGCATGCCCACTAAAGCTACGTTTTGCAATCATGAGAAACACTGTTTATCATTTACGATCAATGGATAATCTTCTCAAAAACTACAAGCTGTTTTGAAAAAGCTTTTGATTCTGGGTCCTCTGTGATTTCCATGATCATTGTCTCTGTTATCAGTGTGTGTGTCTGATGCAGGAAACATTTTGTTGCTCTGTTTTTTCAAACTAAAGAATTGCAGGCGGCTTATCGGGCAGCCAAGAGTCAGACAGGAACAATCATTGATAACAGCAGCTCTAGAACTATATACACGTTTAGAGCCACAAATCAAGCCAGCAAGCTTGTCCGACTGTAGTTTCAGAGTCTTTTAATGTGAACATGAACAAAGGTATCGCCTCACCCTCAGACTTGTGTGTCAGTGTCTGTGTGTTACTCTCAGCACTGCGGGAGCTTTTAAGTCTGATGATGAGGCAGATGACTTTTGAACAAGAGCACAGGTTGAAGGACTAATGGCCTTATAAACAGCCGGGGTCAGCATGTGAGGAAAAACTGAGAGACAGACAGAAATGACAGCTATTTGGACAGGGAGACGGGAGGAGAGGCAGACAAGGAAACATTAAAGAAGGAAAGGTATATGGCCTGGCAAAGAAACAAGTAATGACTGCAGAGAGGAAAAAAGGGAAGCATGGAGGCAGAAAATAAAAATAAACCGATGGATAGGACGGCACACACACTGTCAATCTACCGTCGTAAATGAAATCCTACCATTTCTATCTTAATAGATTGTAGCGTGGTGTGTAAATACATCACCTTCCAGTTACTGATTCTGTGTAGAGGGATTGGAGGGACGCAGACAGACAGGTCCACAGACATATTTAGACGTAGACGGAGAAAGATAAAGAAATAGATGATGAGAGAAAAAGATGCAGACAGGTTTGAAGTAATCAGACGGTAAGAAGACAGACACAAAGGCAGACAGAGGAAATCAGATGGGCTGGGACCAGACATAATACTGCAGAGGCACTGGGTGGCAGACATCAGGGGTGTTCCGCCTGCTGAGGTCCTACTTGAAGGACATCTCCTCCGTGTGTGTGTGTTTTAGTATCGATGCACGGTATCTTGTTTGGATGTGACCCCCGTTGTGTTTACGCTCCAGTGTTTGTTTATCTATGCTTGTGGGTGTCTCATACTGTCTCTCCAAGCGTGTGTGCATCTTTTCTGTGTGTATGTGTGTACTGGCTTATCTGTGTAGCGTGAACTGAATATGTTTGCATCAGATGCTGAAGAAAACCATGTGTTTAAAAGAAAACAGATTATCACATAAACAATGAAAGGTGCTTATAGTTACATCTGTTCATCCACTTCAATATCCTTTTATGTTGCCTTTCCTTCTTCTCTTCTACCCCAAATAAAACAAATTTATGCCAAGAGAGACAATGGAAATCAGTGCTGCCATCACACCTGATATAGTTTGATTGATTCAGTTCTAGAGAATGTAATTTGTAATGTAATTACTTCACATTTTCTAGCACTGGGCTCAGCACAAGCTTTGCAAGAGTCTTCTGTAAATGAATCTTTTATCTAATCACATATGCCATTCATTACGACAATGGTTCTCAAACTGAAGCCCTAAAATCTCAACTTAAGCCAAAAGCTAAAATTGAGCAGAATTGCAGCAGGCAGTTTGACTTGTGGTGCACTGAGCTGAACTAGTATTGCTAATTTCTGTGTTGTATACCAATATTTACTGGAATAGATCCATCAATATCGTTATTAGATCCACCTCTCCTTTTCCCGGTATCGCGAGTCACAGTGTCCGCTGTGAAGATGAAGGTCTGAGTCACAGACTCTATTTAAAGATTGACGATATGACAGCTCCCCAAAAGTAAAGTAAAAGTGATCTAATCATCCCCTGGTGGCTGGCTGCAGTATAGGTCAGAAATTCTGCCTCCTCTGTGTTAGTGGATGGGACAAAGTAAAAGAACACTTCATAAAAATGATCAACGTTCAAGTTATTTGATCATCGGATGGCAGCATTCTTCTCAGGGATATTTTGGCTTTATTTTTGTTCAGTGGGAGGAAGAGGAGATGCATCCTCCATCTTTATAGTCTATGGTCTGAGGTCCAATGAAAGATAAACATTAGTACCCTGATGCTTGCAAGGCTGTCAAGATTCAGGTTTGAAGGATTTATTCAGAGTGCTGAGTCTGACTGTGATGATGTTTTTTAAATCTCTGCTTTTGTAGTGACCTGATTGTGAAACTCTTGGCTTTGATAGCTGATATCAGTAGCACTATTTGTCTGTTAGTTTGTCTGTTAGTTTGCCTTGTTTTTGATGTTATTTCTTTTTCAAACAGGGAAGCAAGGAAATTATGGTAAAATAGCTGAATTGTTTCAGGGCTTTATCACATAGATTTTAAATTAGACATACAAATGTATGAAACAGCCTTTAATATAATCTTCTTTCAAAGGATTGCCAGTGGCTGTTATCAGTGATTGTAGTACTTATTTCTGGGGTTAGGTAGACTAGAGGCTGCAAATAACCAAGACAAACTTTAGCAAGTGTAAAACTGATGCAAAATGACATACAAACATCAGCCACTGCCAACTGATGGCAAACAGGTGAATACTGGCTGATTTCCATGTTCGACTCATCAATCAGTGCATCTCTACTCTGCTCAGTATCTTTGTCGTCTTGACAGGTCAGAACCAATTTTAAAGTGCTGACTCACCACTGTGAGGGTATGATGGCCTGCTCTGGCCACCCATAGGCTCTGTTATTGGTTCACCTTTATATATAAGCCAATTCTGGGTCTGCTCTCAGTATGTGTGTCTGCATCATGCAGAAAAGTACTGGACAATACTCAGTACTTTTTTAAATTAGCTTTCTGTCCTTAACGACTGTACACAAATACATTTATTCAACTTGTTTTTCATTTGGGAGCACCAATCTTTTTTCTGATATTTGTGTTTCAAAACTAAGACATGATAATAATATAGGTGGAATGTTAATGCAATACATATTTTTTATCAAGTAACATATAGTATGAGGCTATGATAACACAACACTTAGCTAAAAATGGGTAGAGGTTTGTAGAGCTGTGTTGTCCCAATTTCATCACAATATTAAGACTGCTAATTGTGAATTACATACTGATCGAGCATTTTGACATCTGCATTGTTAGCATGTGTTTACATTGTGTCACTGTGTAAAAAGTACAACAGAGACGTCTGTAGTTCCACGAGTTGGAAAAGGAAAGCACAGGAAATTGCACTTCTGGAATATAATGTCAGTTCCCTGTTACCCCGCAGTGAGTCTATCGACAATCCACTACTGGGTTATTGTGAAACACCAATCTTGTCCCTAGACTCTGTTAGTGGTGGAGTAATGTGTCAAGATGCCAGTGGCTCTGCTTGAGCAAACCTCCAAGGAGGGTCTTTATTGACTCACAGAGGAGCCCAGCAAATTTGGACTTTAAAGGCCCTGCACGCCCACACTATTACCTAAAACTTAAAAAATCCATGCAATAGAAAGAATAAGGGAGGTATAACCTGTCTTGTCCTGTCAGGAAAGTCTTAAATAACAGCAGAGTCAGGAATGTGTCAGTCAAGTATGATGTTTTTACTGAAATTTTACAGTTGAGTGTGTGAACACCTGAGTAACCACAGCACAGCAATATAGTACTTTCTTCTAATCACCCATGTCATGAGCTTCACACGTCAAGTTTCCTGACATATCAACTTTAAATTCATGTCGTGGCTCAGAAATTGTTGGAAGACATGTTATAGTTAGACCATCGTGTACAAAGGGAACCAAGGGAATCTACTATGTCTAGAAGAAGAATCTTCACATTTGTGTAAAATCGTTACTCAATAGTACTTACATTATTTGGTCACTACCCTTAAAAAGTGCAGAGTTTAGTACCTATCACTTTTGTGCCTATGCAAATAAGTACAATGCAATGTGGACACAATGCCTTGTTGAACATTGCGAATAGCACCTATGCTTTTCACGTTCACTCAACAAAAGGAAGCAAAAAATATCGAAATGTGGATTGTGATATTTTGCTTTTGTTTGTTTGTTTTTTTTAGTTTTGCATAAAACTTTCACTCAGAAGCCCACATCTCTCTTGAGTGAGCTGCCACTGCCTCCTAATCCAGTGAACATATCTGATAAAGAGACAACACAATGAACCCAACAGCCATTAGCTCCCTGTTCCCAATGCTGTCTGCTTTGCCAGGGATTTACTGAAGCCCCACTGTATTGTCTTGCCACAAATGCTGTGAAACATCTACATAAACAACACATGAAGTCCAATGGCTCCTTTCACTGGCAGCTCAGAGCTGGCTGGCCTGCCTGCAGCCACAGTGAACTGGCTGTGTGGTGGCTCACTGTTGGGTATTATCTCCATCACTTCCATATGCCTCGGTGATGGGTCGTCTCTGGGCTGTTTGTCGGCGTCTTCCTGATTTCCCCCAACATATATCTTTCCCTCCTGTCCCTTTGTCTTCTTTTCACTCTGTCTTTCTATCTCTGTCTCACACACATACAAACAAGGCCTGGTGACAACACACTCAGCAGTTATCTGTCTCTCTGCCTCCTTTCATTCTCTGTTTTAAACATTCACACACAGAGTAACAACACACAGCACAGTGGCTCCCCTTGAACATCATTTCTCATAGTTGTGAAAATGTGCTCACTTAGGGCGTGTTTTTTTAGATCATTTAAAAACGAATGATCTTATTGTTATTGCACACTTGCTGTTAAAGGATTTAAAGTGCTACTTTATAATGACAATAACACATCAAAAAAGACAAAAGCCAACAATTAATTTGTTAAGAATCTTTTGTGTAACCAACTCCTGATGTGTTTTATTAATTTGTGCTACAGAGCTGCTAGTGTCCAAAAACTAAAAAAACATCAGTGAGCCTCATTGTACAACCATGTGACATGTTCCTTTATCATGGTGAATACATGAACCATTGATTTTATATATATATATATATCTTGTTCACCACCTAAATTAAATTAAATAACACTCTATCTTTGTGACCTGTTTTTGAAGGTTTTGTTTGGGCTGAAGTGAACACGGAAGTGGGAAAACACTGAGACGCTGGAAAGTTGCAACGTTTTTATCTCAATATAAATATCAAATAAATTATCAAGGAGCAAGACTGAGTGTGTATCTTCTGCTGACTTGATAAGTCCTGCGACATGTGGACTGAAGATGATGTCTGCACAGGCAGTCACTCACTGCCTGGGCTGGTTGGCCCTGAGGCTGTCTGTCTGCGTTTTTGTTCCGTTCTTAGAAACCTACAGGGAGGTGTTGGGAAATACGCATGAGATATAGTGCCTCAGTCTCTCTGTGTGCCTGTAAGTGTCAGTGTGTGTGTGTGGTTGTGTGAGTGTGAGTGTGTCTGTATGTCCATGTCATGGACAGCGGTGATTGATGTGCTACCTCTCCAGCCTGATTAATTACACTCCAGGTCGATGTCATGAGGCGTACTCCAGCAGAATACATTCATGCATACATACAGACATATGACAACTCAACCATAAGTCTACACACATGATGTAGATGATAAACATGCTTCCTCTGCTACTGCAAACATGTGAAATCCAAACAAATATTAGCATAACATACTGGTTCCCCTCATGCATGCTACTGTAGCACCCATTTGCCGAATAATTCAGTCCGCCACTGGAATAGTAAACAACAAATTGGTCTCAGTGTTTTAGATTTGTGCTGGGCATTTGACCAAGTTTTATTTCTTTTTAAAAAGAGAGAACATTGGAAAAACAAAAGAAAGGCATCTAGCCATCACCTTCATTTATCACACAAAATAATCGTATTATAAACAAATGAATTAGTTATGTTAAAATGCAATCTCTTTTATAAAAAAAAAAGAATATTAAGTTTTATAAAGAGCTATTCCATAATATTGGAAAATAAAAAGCAAAATAAAGGCATCCAGTCCATCTCCTTTGTCCCACCGTTATTTCCAGTGCATTAGTACTCAAAATAATAATATTACAAACAACTACATAATGTATATTGAAATGTTTTCATTAATAAATAAAAAATAACCATATTTTTTCTGTTTCACTGTTTCACCTTATTCTGCTTCACTTCCCTCTAGCTCTCCTTTTCACCCCCTCATCGGCACAACAGCTATCCTAAGTGATAAATAGGCTTCAATTAAGGCCCTGCTTTGTAGACTGCAATGTGTCATCTTTGCCTAGGTCGCCTTAACATTTATTCAATAAGGATTCAGCAGTGAGCAAGAGAGAGGGAGAAAAGACAAATGGATCTGAAAGATTCCACGTCATGTTTGTCTGCTATCAGGGGAAGAGCCCTGCAATGATTATTGCACTGGCGTCGCCACCGCAGTTAAGCGTTGGTGTTGTATTCATCAAAACAGGCTTGAAGGCAGCTCAATGTGATTAGGTTATTTCTTGGCTAACTAATGACTATTATTCTTCATGACAGGAGATTCACTGTCTGTGTTTACTCCGTAAACAACCTCCGGCTCGTTCCACAATGAGTTTTGGATCTTTTCCTGTCGAGCATGGGAAGAGAAAACTTGTAAATTGAGATTTGATGCTCTTGTTACTTCACACAGATATATCTTACACTTGAACTGGGTGTTGGTGGGATACCTAATGGCCGCAGTATTTGTTTGTTGCCCTTTTTTTCTTTCGAGACTAAGGCAAATTTGTGTCAGTGATGCAGAGCTGAAGAGAAGAATGAGGGTTACCTGTCTCTGCTTTGGCTTTAAAATGCTCATTACGTTGACTTGGTGCAAAGCAACGCAGGTCACCTTGGAGAGAATTGCTTTTCTGTAACATTTGATTAAGGACCCACTATGTCTTGTGCCATTTTCAATACCATGAAACTCTGTTTAATCCGAGCCCAAACTGACATTTCAGGAGAGAAAGCACTGTCATACATTTATGGTCTTATAAATATTGAGAGCCCTCATGAGGCCCTTAATCAACCATGTTCACAATCTGACTTTGTAACAGTGAAATGGTGTGATATTTTAATTACAAGAAGCATTTGTACAAACCAAACATGGAAATTAAATTTTAATTGAGAGCAGTGTGATTTAGATGAACTAAGTCCTGCTGATTTTTTCTGGCATGTGTACACGTGAAGTGTCTGTTAGTGTCTAGAGCTGTTTTCAGACATGCTGAACTGAAGGGGTTGTATGTCAGATCGCAAATGTTCTGTGGAATTTCTCCGGCCAGTGACAAAACACCCAATTATGTTCCTAACACACAGATGCAAAAGTGAAAAAGACAAAATTAAACAATCATAAATACACATACACATAGAAGACACCAACGAAAAGGCCTACAAAGTTTTTGGTGATAAGCGCAGATGTTGAAGTGTTGTAAACAAAAGCATGTGATCAGCTGAAGGGAAACACCGTGGAAAGTCCGGACCCCAGTCTGCGGACGTCCTCCAGAATTAATTTCGTAAGCTGAAGTCAAGTGTGTGTGTGAGTGAGAATCCCTCTGCTAGATTGATTAGATGAAGGCCCTGGTTGTTCCCTGCCAAAGTAATAAATGATCTGTTCTTTGTGGAGAACTTAAGAGGAGAGACGGGAAGGGGAGGTTAGGGGAGTGGAGGAGGAGGATGTGGGCAAAGATCAGGTAGTGGAGTCAAGCTGAAGAATGGATCGACACAGAGGTGCGGTGTGGAATTAAAAGGAGACTGGATAGTAACAGGGGATAAGAGAGGGGATGAACTAACTGAGGAGCTTCACCAGAGAAAGCTTTGATTGGCTAATTTAACATTATCCAGCATTAGTCTTACTCAGTGCCCTTTGTTCCCAGAAGTTGGGTGAGATGAACCCTGAGCTCGTCAACATATATATCTGTAGACAAGTGTTGAAAGCTCAGTGTGAGGTGTCAAAAATAACAAACTGCCTTCACAGCTGCTATAGGGATAGAGAATGCACGTACATTTATATGTGTAGTCTCTAGATCAACAAACAACACCTTACAGTTTGATAGATCTCAAGACGTGTGTATAGGTACGTGTTGCAAGCGAAGCAAAGTTATATTTAACTGCAGGAGGCTTTGATGTAGACATTTCATGCCTCTTAATTTGTCCCATCGGATCCCGTCGCTCGGGTTTGCTACAGGAATCACAGCTGAATGTATGAAGCCACATTATCATGTTATGACACCGTTTCTGGCACCATGGGGTTGATGATTGGTGACTGGATGCACTGCGGGGGGGGTTGTCACTGAGCTGTCACCAGCTAGCAACACATTATGAGCATATTCAGTAGCTATTCGCCTATCCAACTATAATGTGTAGTGTGTACATATAGTATATATGTACAGGTAGGCACTAGAGTCATGTGTAAGGCAGATGTCATTTCATGTGAATGCAACATCTACAGTATATGAAACGGTAACAACCAGCATGGTGACTCTGCCACACGCATCTAACTGGTTGCGTTCAGTGGTTTGGCCAGATACGTCTGAAATAATGGCTTGTGAGGTGGTTGATGTAATAGAGCTGCATTAGTTTGACACCTCATAGCTCCGTGACTGTGTGTACGTTTGTGTGTGTGAGCGAGCATCGATGCCTGAGTTCCTCCTGCCCATCTGTTCTCTGCGTGTTCCACTTGCTCAGCTTGGCTTGTTTTTGGTTTCGTCTCCCCCTGCAGGCAGTCATTTAAAGACATGCATCCATGTGTCTCTCGCTCACCTCTGCTAGATCGGCTCAGGGTGGTTCAGCTCTGTAAGTGAATTGACCTATGAGCCCCCTCTGTGTGGGCGTATTTCCCAGAATGCTCGGTTTGGAGGCAGTTTTCACTGGGCACCTCATTATGTTGGAAGAGAGGACTCAAGGGAGGAAGACAGGTTTTTGGGAGCAACATCCCTTCTGGCTACGCTTCATAGACTTTTCTTGGCAGACGAATTTGTGTTTTGTTTTGTTTTTTCGTAGTGTTTGTTTTCTCTCTCCTCTCACTCTCGATTGCATTGTTCCATAATATTATCATGAATCTAGCATTTTAATTGAGGGTGGTGCCTCTAAGGTGCGATTCACCCAATTTAAAGTGGCTTGATGGCAACCCTGAGGTCTGTGCTCAGTGTTAATTATGTTTTATATATATATAAGTTCAACTAACAATTAAATCCATGCATGTCTGGTGGTGCATGGGCAGAAGAGGGCAAGGTGAGGATGAGCCTTCGAGCATCTTTGGAGCATTTATAAAACATGCACATTTTAATAGTTGCTTGGTGAATGGGTCACTGGCACAACGATATCTCAGAAATCATCCTGTTTCTGGTAACAAGATAATAAGATGTTTAAGTCGGTGCAGAAGCTGTTCATTTCAGGTGTCTTTTCACATATAGGTTATTATATACCCAAGCTTATAGAGTTGAGTAACAAAATGGAGATTTATAATGAACTAACATGTGGTTTATATTTATATCTGACTTGTGACATGTGCTATGTAGACATCTATAAACACACCCTGCCTTAAGAGGGGATTTATAGTACACATTTGATAAAATGTGTTTATATACTGTGGAGACCACATGGAAAGAAGTAGTGCACAGTACAAAAAAATATGAGGTTTCTGGCTTCAAAACAAATTCCATTTCACAGACACTGCAGTTTGCTGTTTAATTTGATTAAACAGTTCAGTCTGTTGAGCTCCTCTCCCAGTGACGCAGACCCTCCAGTCTGACACTGTTTGTGAGTTCCTTAGAGTCTCCTCGTTGGCTCAGTCTTCAGTTCTAATTTGTCATACATGTAGTTCTGATCCAAGAATTTATAAATTCACAGACAGTGCTACAGTTCACAATGTGGTACTGTGAATGAAGGGAACCTGTTTCCTCGTTTTTATCACTCAGCTGTCTCTTTTCCTTCTTTCTCTACCAAAGTTGAATAAATAAAGTTTATTAGAAATAGCATTAGACATATTTAATCTAAATAATATATCTATGTGTAGACATTCTGTATACATGTCGACATATAGCATCACATAAAAAGTACCTTGAAGGTAAATAAACAGTCACTGTAGTAGTAAGCAAGGTGAAGATTGAGTCCACCCATTTTGTTTCTTGTTTTCTTCGTACAATCTCTGCTGTTGGCCAGCGTGATGAACAGTGACAGAGGCCAGGGACACCCATTCTGCTGAGACCATCATTCATCACCGCCTTTACACACTGAGGTTGACCGATTCATAATATTGGGTCTGACATTCAGTATTTTTATTGGGTTTTAGAAACTTTTTGTTTAAATCCAGTTGTCAATAAAATTTATTAAATTTAAAAATCACCACTTTGGCTCTGATGCAGCCACTATCCGTCTGCAGTCCCTACTTGAACAGACACCAACTTGAATCACAGAATGCTGTGGTATAAATTGTGAAGGTGTGTGTTTGCACGCCCTATTGAGTGTGGCAGTGTGCTGCTGTTTCAGGCATACTGCTCTTACTCTTTCTGGCTGCGTTTGTGACCTTTTACAACTCACAAACATCCCCCCAGGAGTCTGTCATGACCTCAGGAACATGATAGACCAATGAGCACACCTACTGAGTTCTCGCTGCCTTTCAGGTAAACAAGACCTGATACTGTTTATGTGAATGTCCACAACCTCGGCATTCGTGATTAGTCTTGCGAACACATAAAAATTGTTTGGCCTTTGACTGCATATATTTTTTGAGAAGGATAAGGTGGAAACAATCTTTATGTCTCCTACACAAACCTGATTTCAATTAAAGTGTGAGATTGCACAGCCCTGTCTCAGAAGTTATATGTTTATCAAACTTAATTTTAATTTATTTCATTGTTTAATTATTCATTTAATTAATTGAACTCCTTATTATTTTGCGGTCAGAAAAATAACAGTTAGTTGCATTATATTCAGAGGGAACTTTTTTTGAAGTGCCACTTTTATGAATGGCAGCAGAGTCCATACTTATTACTTACCATACTTAATTTCCATACTTAATAATGATAGATCAAATCCTGTTGCTGTGTTTTAACTAGAACTAAAAGAAGTGGGCTGCAATCGAAGGCGACAAGGGCTTTAAAAAAAGAGGTCAATAAAAGTCAAATTCTTTCATTTAAAACTAGTTATATTTGAAGTAGTCTCACAAAAACCTACAATCATCATTTATGGATGGAAGGAGATGTGCCTCTGGTAAATGACACCTCAATTTCTCCAACTAGAGAAACAGCCATCATTGAAAAACCATGATTAAACACATGGTGACTATAAATGTCAAGTACAGATGTCACTATGACCTGTGATTGAAGGTTTCAACACTCCCAGAATATGGAGCAACCATGTTCGGCTCCTGTGTAAACACAGCCTCTCTCTCATCATCTTGGTGCTATGGCAACAGTGCAACAGAGATCAGGAGGCAGCCCAGAGAAATGAGTGAGTAACATTGTAGCATACAACAGATAACATCAGAAGTCAACATTGGTGCAGAACAGAGGCTGGAGATGGAGATTCTGGGTTCAGCCTCACTTGCTAACAATGCTGGTGATGAAATGAACATCATGCTGAATTGAAAAAGATTTGAAAATAGCAAAGTGTTTCAGGGCACCGCTGCATTGGCTGGATTCTATGTCCATTTGAATGTATGTATATCTGTATTTGTATATTTTATATGGTTGGTCAATGACTTTGATCAGAAATATGGTAGATAGTAATATTGTGGAAGGGATCATGTAATAACTTGTACAGAAATTCAGGGTTCATAGATGACTGTGATCCCCAGGCCTGTACTTTAATAAGTATAACCTCTCAAACAAATGTTACCCTCACATCAGAACAAGCAAGCAGTTTCAGAAGGCAAAGTATTTTCATCCAAGAGAAAAAATAATTGTACCAAACCCTTTGAAAGTTCATGTTGGAAAATGTCTGTCAACTGTGTTTGCCTGCTCAAGTACAAAGAAAAAAAGCCTCCGAGGGGAAGGTATCTTATCTTACTGCACATGTTAGAATGTGTGAGCATGTTGTGTATAAATACATGACAGAAGTGGTGGAAGAGGTGCTCCATTTTTGTCTTTCACCTGAAAACTCTCTGAAGATCACTTACAGCCATCGAGCTGTATTTATGAGTCCCTCTATTCATGTTGCACCACTCATTCCCTCATCCACCCTCACTCATTGCATTTATTTTAATTGAAATGCCACCATGAATAACACCAAGTGGCTGTAATGGAGGGACATTTGGCTCATCTCACATATAAATGTCCTCAAATGAGTGAGTGGCAGCTGTGAGGATCAAGTGTCTTCAAAATGACATTTGCCTTGAAAAAGGCAGTGGTAGCAACAGCTTTGGAAGAAGGGGCTGAGACATGTTCGGAGTAGCAATGACTCTGAGTGACAGCGGAGGAGAGCAGAGGACAGTGCCACTGGATAGCTCCCTCTTCAGATTGCCTCCTCAATGCAATTTATTTCTAAGTTTGATTCAGTCTAGTGGGATCCGGGCAGGCCATTTAGCTGGAGCCAGATACACATTCCCTTACCCTTCAGTCTGCCCATTCATCTAGATTTCTACTGAATTTATTCGTTGCCTTCCCTGTGTTTAGAGACCTGTTAGCCGTACATTTCTCCAAAATAGAGGTAAGGAAATGTCCCCAGCTTAAATACATGCAGGTACATTTAGTCTCCTTTAGCTTTCATGTTAGTGACAGATTGACTGACTCACAGACAAAGTTACACCACTGGCTCCAGGTTTCAGTCATTAATGTTTTAAAATAATTGCCATAATGGATCTCATTCAATTCACTGCACGACAGCTGGCACAGACATGAACCAACTTTCTACTTGGTCTCTCAGTGATTATTGTACAGCAGCCCTGCAAGCTACACGATTTGCGTGCCTGCGTGTGTGTGCATGTTTCCTTATGGGGTCAGATCAGGGGCAGTGTGTAGGTCTGTTACTCAGACAACAGAGATGTGACCAGTATCCATGATGTGGAAAATGTTTCAGGTAGCTCGTTTCATGCTTCACATTTTTAATATTCATATTTGTTTTCGCTGTGGACTAGAGTTAGGAGTGGGGCACATACAGAGGTCTGCACAGAGGGGTGATGCTCTTAGAAATGGACGAACATGTTGGAAGTGTTCCCTCTTTTGACAGCCACTGTGTCCACGACAATTTTTGGAATATGTTAAGTAATCTACTGCTGATTTCCTCATTTGTTGATGGAGTTTGCGTTTTTCAATAACATTCTGGGCTAGTAATCAATTATCATAGCATGTCTCTGGGATACCACTTCAACGCTATTGTACAGGTAAATGTTGCTGAATTCACTTGAAGATGTCAGGTAGCAACATGTTTTTAATATCAGCCATGATTTCATACTGTCATACTGGCACAGCTCAACTGTGGACTTTGAATTTAGTGAAATCATATTTTAATATTTATTTTCAATTTGCAGATTCATGTTGAACATGGTTTTTACCAATAGATTGATACTCGCCATATTCCATATATAACAAGGGAACTTCCCCTAAATGGCTGTATTAGATGAGGAGCATTAAGTTTAATATGTAAAGTCTTTAATCCCTCTTCAAGTCTCTTTTAATTTGCTGGAACACATCAAAAGCAGACATTCCTTTCTGGCTCATCATGTTTTCAATTGACTCAAATTTTCTTAAAGTATTATTTTCCTCATGGTAATTCTACATTTGTTGGTGAACCTTGTTGATCATGAAATTTTAGCAGTTGCAGAATGATGGATTATGGATTAGATAATGTTACAGGTAATGTTAGTGCAAGGAAATAAACACCTAGTGACAGATGGTGAAGAAAAATGATTCCGGTGCTTCCTCTGTATTCCATCCCTCCTACACAGACACACTCATACATGTCATGCATGGACCTAAATGTATGTGATGCATTAGACACATGCACACGCACACTCATCCACTCACAGGCCTTCATTAGTTGCTCTCTCATCATTGTTTACCCAGCGCAGAGGTGGGATGCTCCACTGGTTTTTCACATCAATCTGCCACAGTAGTAGCACCATCACAGTCCCTGCCTCTCCTTCGGTTCCCTCCCTCTACACACACACACGCACACACACACACACACACACTTAATGCACTGTTGTATCATCCAACGTCCCCTTTCCAATGCCAGCAGGAATGCATATATTAAACAAATACAAGCAAGATACTGAAGCAACACTTTCTGTCCGTTTCATTACTCACAGCAGCGGTGGCTGTACACACCAACACATGCACATACACACACACACACACACACACACACACACACACACATACACACTCACATTCAAGCAAAATGCTCTTAGTCCTGCCAGCCTGTTTGTGGCAGATGGTGGCAGACCCACAGCTTCTGGCACTGCTCTGATCTTGCTGGGAGGGAAAAACCAGACAAATGAACAGGTGATGGAAGGAAGCAGTTTAAAAAAAAAATGAGATTAAAACGGAATCCAACAATAAAGAGGCCTAAAATGTGGAATGATAATAAACTTTTAAATTAATGTGTTGAGTATTAATTGAATAACCAGCTAGCTTCGGGACTAAGAGCTTATTGTTGGATTTCAATTTTGCAAGCACTTATATATATAATATATATACTATTTTCTAAGGTACATTTATTTGGAAAGTTTTAAAAAAGGTCCCCAGCTGCGTATGTATGTAGCTTTATCTGTTTTCCCCACCAGCAGTCTGAGATGACCCGCCCATAGTCTGCCTCTGATTGGCTCTGACCCTGCTATGAGTGGGGTAAAAAATAAAGATTGTGTTTATAAAAATGTGTCCAGTACATCTTGAATCACACTGATAGTTCAAAATGAAGAGAAATATTGAATTTGGGATGTAACCATCACATCTGTCCCCTAGTTCAGACATGACATAATCAGAGGAGGTAACCGCTCTGTCTCCCCTGTCCCCTGATAAAATGCCTAATCCTGACCCAATGTCTTCAGCAGATATACCTTTTTTCTGTTGACAATGTGTATGGAAACTGACAAAAAAGGGAATGTTAGGACACAAGTTGACAAAAGGCTTTGTTCATTTGGAGGCTTATCTATCGGCATCCAGACATGTTGAGTATCTTGACAAATACCTCCAGGAATGTTTCCTTTCATATTTAAGTGACACAGGCTGTGGTGATGTGTCTGAGGCCTAATTCAACAAAAAAAATACTTATGTTCAAGAATAATCTGCATGTAACTGTGTGCATGCGTTTAAACACCCTTGTATTATTGACATAGGAATGAAATTGAAAAAAAGATTACTTCCAGAACTGGAGTCAGAGAACACATACCTCCAACAAGGCCAAACACTTCTACATAGGCCTCTCTAGCTCTAAGAAAAAAAGTCTGATCCTCTCCACCAAGTTCACCATAAATATGTCAAATTTTTACATCAACAGTCAACATCAACATTATATGACCGGAGTCCCCAAAGAAGTGGAAACGCCCTCTTTTGTTATGGAAGGTGTTTTAAAAGAAATGACTGGCTCTACTCCTTTTTCTAGAATCGCACCGAGATATATTAGATGTTGGGTTCTCCCCTGACCCGTGTCTCATGGGTAATGCTGCTGACATGTAAAAACATAACCTTCTTACCAGCTGGTAATTAGACCAGAGATATGTTTTGAATACACTTTGATAGTTAGTTTTAATATTTTGTACTCAGAGTTCCAGTGGCTGTGGTGCTCAGATATAGTAATTGATATTATCCAGTTGAGCACTCATGTTTGAATTAAGATTGTAGTAATGTGAAGTGGCACACCTTTGAAAGCTGAGGACAGGTTGACCTTATGAAATGGAGTCGTCGATAGGGACTGATGACCTGTATTTGTTTGTGAAAAGGGCAGCTGGAGAGCAACAATAATGGGTCTCCTGCTGCCTCAATAATGATACAACTGCACAATTGTAAAAGTCCGGCTGCTGAGCCCAGGTGAAGAGTCACCAAGCTCCTAAACCATGATCAGCAACCTGTTTTCATTTAATCACATACAGAGATTCATGTGCTCTCTTTTGTATTTAATAGATGATGTTTAGCGACTGCCCACATTTGCATTCAATGTCTTTCATCGTATTGATAAACCACCATCACATTTAGTCAGTTTTAAGAATCCAAAAGGAGATTAGAGAAGCTGGTTTGAACGCCTGGACTGTAAGAAGTTCAGGGCAGGACAAATTAAGGATTGATCTAATCCCCAAGCAAGGAAGTTAGCTCTATTTTTCCTCAGTGGACATATTTACAAGCCATGAGTAAATGTGAATGTGTGGATCTTGGTGAATATTACATGAGTATAAAAAAGTGAAAAATCTTAACACCTGTCACTTTTCAGAACAGTTGTACAGATTTATACGAAGGTGAAATTGAGAGAAAATAGCAAAGACTAAAGAATAGCAAAGGATAAAAGAGACAGAATAAATTAAAACATTAAATCATGCGCACACCACACATTAAACTTAAAGGATCATGAAGACAGTTTTAAATGTGCATTCATTTGGCTCCTCTGAAATGAGGATATTCCAAAATCCATTCATCCATCGAGGGTCGCAGGTGGTGCCAGAGCCAATCCCAGCTGACATTGGGCAAGAGGCGGGATACACCCTGGACCGGTCAACATACAGATACAAAAAACCATTAACACACACAGTCAATTTAGAGGCTCCAGTTAATTGAACCCCAGTCTGCATTTCCTTGGACTGTGGGAAGAAGCCAGAGAACTGTGATTCCAACTGGGAACCTTTTTGCTGTAAGGTAACAAGCCCCGTTTCATTACTGTCTCATTACAAATTCAAAAACAGAAAAAACAAATCAGAAACAATTATTCCACTAACATGCGTGCAATGTACAAATTTGTTATCTTGTCCCCACTATCATAATTAAGGCATAAGTATATTCCCAGAGTTGATGTCCGTAGCTGCTGTACTCATTATTCCAACGAGCCCTGTGCAGCCAACTATTTAACACAGCGATTCAAAAAAGATTCAAGAAGATAAGAACAATTTGAAAAGAAGATACAGAGCCAGTTCTAAGTTATTCATATTGTGGATTTGGGCATTTTGTTGTAAAGTAATTAGTAGAGGAACCACAACTGCTTCTTTTCTCTTTCATTTTTGGAAGTGAATCTGCAAGATGCAATCTACATTTGAAAAATAACCCCATTATTTGTTTTGTTGGAGGGCAAATGAGGTACCTCTATTAGATGGTATATTAAGGCTGATAGGGACCCTCCTTTTAGGAAAGATGATAGTTTGCATCAAAGAAAAACAATATATGCTGTGTTTATAGATGATGTGTTGAAGCAATTGAGGGGGGGTAATTGTTGGGGCAAATAGAAAGACAGGAGAATATTTATATTGTTTGTAAAAATGAATACTTTCTGAATATTTTTATTTAAACCAGAGCCTCCCATCACTCTGTGTCACTCCACACTGCAGTTAGTGTGATTTTTATATCAGTGCTTAGTGCAGTAGGTGCTGTCAGGCAACCAATCAGTCAGAGAGTGTTGCTGTTATGGTCTTTTCTGACATGTTGTTCTCTGACCCCTCCACCCTGGATAACCCTATCCCTCATATATCACTCATACTGCACTCATACTGCTGGACGCGGGCACTTGCTAGTAGATCACCCCGAGTTCAGACACTTCATTGACAGTGTCTGAGTGGATGTCATAGAGCAATGGCCTGACTCCATCTTTACACGCTGCATCGCGGTTACCAGCCGTGACAGCGTGGCTGCCGTTATTGTCGGTGTGTCATCGTGACCAAAAGTGGTCCTGGAGTTATTCAACCGTAGCGGGGACGACCACAGAGATTGTTTGAAGAAATTTGTGAGGTGTTTTTGTGTCAGTGAACAGATTTTATCAACACAACAGAGTCACAACAGTGCAAGATAGTCATGACATTGCAGTTAAATATATTTTTTATTGATTATTTTTAAGATTTTTGCTACAGCCTTGCTCAATTGATGAAATGCATCAAGGTATAACACAAGCAATCAATAAATAGTCATTAAATAAAAAACACGGTCAGTCATCTGTTAGAATTTCAGTTTTTTTCTCTCACACAACATTGGCACAAGCGTGATTAACTTTTAAATGTCATTGTTGTGTTAACAACACTTTTTTCAGAATACATAATAGACAATGCTTGGGCTGAGTTTTGTATTAATATTACATATACACTCCTAAATACATTTCGCAGTTTGCACTCGTGTCACTCACCCTTCACCCTGGGACCATCAACCGTGTTTCTATATAGATATATGATTGATCAGGTTCTGTCATCCCAGTGGAGACAGTTAGTCCTGCCACTTTCCTCTCAGCTCCTCTGTGCTGCTGACAGACAGACAGACGGACAGCTGGTTGTGATTAGAAACGTCCAGTGAAGGTCAGAGTCGATTTGTAGTGAACAGACTTAACATTTCAGCAGCGCTTACACCCTGCTCACGTCTCTCTTTCAGTGCGGATTCACGGTTAGACTTCCAATCAAAGTTACATTCCACCGGTGCAACAACTGAAGTATTGCAACAGACTTCTTATTTTTTTTACGTGTGTGTGCTTATGCTTGGTGTGTGTAAATCATATATATTTTGTAGATAATATAATGCATGTGATTGTGAGTACTGAGTTTTAAAGGGGATCTCCTGTGTTTTTACACCTGGGCCCTTTGTTTGTGAATGTGGATGAGTAAGTGTTTGGAAAAATGTTTGGAATGGGTGCTATAGATCGCCTCAGCCAGCAGCCCTGATGTTATCTTATGGGGCGATAGTCCATGGAATGTCCTCTAAGAGTTTTTTTTATCTTCCACCAATTAAAAGGCTGACATTATTGTTGAGCTTGGCAACATTACATATGTCTTGCTCAACTGGAAGAACTGGAATTCCCATTTAAAGCAATGTGAAGCCTCTTTCTTCACAGTTTGCATGGTATATAACCTTCACACAAAAGTGTACTTGTGATAAATCCTTGTGCTTTGACAGTATCTCTCCCATAATATGAGATGAAATCCTTGCTCATTCTCTACGATGCTATGCCTTGTATTTCATTATAAAATTCCTTCGAGAATCTTTTTGATATTCTGAGCTGAGTAATCGCTGCTTCTCTATCATGTTCTGTAGATACAGACGGCAGCTGGCGGCCAACTCCCGTGTTTTCAATAATTGCTATCTTCGCTGAACGTGTACTGCAGGTGCCAGTGTAGTGGGTATGGCTGACAATGTGGCACATCACATGTGCACTAAAACAATGTCTGTCATCCACCCTGTGTTGCACCAGTGAGACAGGCACCAGATTACAGTCACAGACTCTCAGCTCAGCTTTGTTTTATGTTTAAAAAGTCTCACCAGGAGGTCTTATCCTATATGGGTCTGCTTTTTCATGATGGGGGTGCAAGAACCTTTGTGTCTTCACTTTGTTTCTATAGTAGAAACCTATGATTATTTTTAATTCACAGGGTTGGAGTGTGTTACACTACAAAAAGAGGTCATTATCTATAATTGTATTATATTAGTTAGAATATTGAGTTTAAAATGTATTGATTACATGCATCTGAATTCAAAACCGTCCAACTCAACAATGGACAACCCAGTTTATCATTCTCCTCACATAGCTCGGTTATAATTAATAGTGTCACTTACACTGATGAATGAGACACACTGTTTTTTAAGATAATGGAAAATTAAAGAGATGCAGTGAGATGCAGCACTGAATACCTAGGTGTTGGTATCATACACAAATAAGATTGATAGCAAAACTTAATTTAGATTTAATAGCTATTGAGTAATGCTATTTGATTTGTTGCACCAGCTTACCTTAAGATACATTTAATTAGTAAAGCTTTTCATTGCCTTAATTTATATGCTATTTTTTCACTCTTAAGAAAATGTATAGTGCTGTTGGCTCACAGTGACTGCATTCATTTTGTTAAATGGTTTGGAGATTTATTGAAAAGCAAGTACTTTGCATGAATTGGAGTTTGCTGTAAAGATTAACATCATAGAACTAAATATAATATTCAAGGTGAGAAGGGAAGCAAACTGTAGGCTATCCTAAATCTTCGATGGCATCAACTTAAAGGTGCTTTGTCTCCAGTTTTTTTTCCACAGCTAAATCCATCAGTGGAAAGCACATAGTTTTTTTTCTCTTTAACGAGCAACTTCAAAGCAAGCTCGAAAGCACTGTTTAAGTGTCCTTCACACACAATAAGTACGTTTATTTGTGTTGGCGCTGTACACACACCTTTAATACTTTTTATGTCACTGCACCAAAATGACATCTTGAAGGACAGCTGGATTTTTGCTTGTCATAATATTACTTTATGGCCTCCCTCTCCACAAGAACAGTAAAGATGTGATTATGTGTCTCAGGCAGCTTTCTTCTCAGTATTTTACCAGTCTGCTGTGTATGTCTGAACGAATGCACAGTGGGTACGCCCCCTGGCCTCTTCTCACCACCCATCAGCTCATTTTCTGTGTCCATACTCGTAGCAGAAATAACACACATCGCTAAGTGTTGTAATTACTGACACATTTGAGCTTAATAGGCTATCTCGGCAGTATGGATGTACTGGAAACACCTTTTTCTTCTTCTGTGCCAAGTTCTAATATCAGCTCAACGGTGGGTCAGGGCATTAGAATTTTACAGGTCTACAAACTGTTTATCTTCTATCTGAGGGAGTCATCTGGATTGTGAGTCCTATATCGGTACTGCACTGCATCACCCCATTTGAAAAATCTAGAAACGGTGAATGTTTGGTGTTGTTGCTTGAGAAATGACTTAAATCATTAACATATTATTGTAAAAGCTGCTTGTTAATTGTCTTTTCATAGATCAAATGATTAATCTACAAATCCATTCTATTTGGCATTCTCATAATGTAATCAGAGCTAATTTGAGTATCTCTAATGCAGCTCAAAGTGCTGTGTAAGGCCAATAAATGGGTGTAGTAATTCACGGTTCCCTTCTTTCACAGGGGGCATTGATAAAATCACAAATTACGACCCTAGTCAAGAATATTATATCATTATAAAATATAAAACTATAGTACGTAGAACCCCGAACTGAAGAATCAGTTGATGTCGTTGTCGTGAACAAGCTGTTGTTGTGATCAACGTCATTTACATTTAAGCCACCGCTGCAGAGCACTGGTTGCCTGTTTATTCAAAGTTTATTATTATTGAATGTATGGTGTGTCGTAATCGCACCGATTCAACACTGCACTACTTCGGGCCCTTAACAATACACATGCCAACTTAGTGTGAAGCCGAGATATGCAAGCCATATACAAACAGAGATGTCTGGAATATTAGATAGATGATGGTGATGAAGGGAAAAGTTAATGTGCTAATGTACATTTGATGGATACATTTCCTCATGTTAAAATGTACATGATGGTTTAATTTGAGGATCAGAAAGATTGTCTCTACTGTAATGGCACCAGCACACCATTAAAAATTGCTTTCAACTGACATGAAAGGAACTAACATTTTCTCTGATTGAGACGGTCTATTAGCTAATTGAATGTGCTGCAGTGCAATCACCCTCACATTGCATTACTGTGTATTTCTGAAGGGAGTAATAGTGTGGATTTTTGAAGGACATGTATGATGTTATGAGATTACATGGACATGCCATCATCATCATCATGTGATGGCCTGTGGAAAGTGTCCAATTACCATCGCCTTAGGCCTGACATAATCTTGTAACTGCACTTAATTTCACATCTCTTACACGCTAAAAGCATGTCGTCAGTGTAGTCCTGCTTATGCTACTGCTGTGTTTTTAGGTATAGGTATATCTGTGATTACTTTGATGGTTATGTGTGTTCAAGTAAACATGTTTCCTACAACATAAAATCAAATTTCTTCTTGCTGGTAAATGTGATTTTTCCCAATAAATAAATCAATGTAATTTGTCTGTATGTGGGCAGTTTAATGTGTGTGTAAAACAAATCTTTAATCTTTTTAAAGTTTTATTTTTATGAAAATATACAGCCATGTATTATCTCTTTACTTGATCTATTTACTTTTCCTAAATGCATTTTCTTTATTGACACATCTAAAGTCCTGGGTGTCATCTCTGTCCTTCTTTGTATGTGCCCTAATAATTTGACTTTTGGGTCAACCTGAGACTTTTATTTAATTTTTTTACTTTATTTTATTTTATTCTACTTAATTGCTTTTATTGTTTTTATTTTACTATGTAATTGTAAAGCACTTTGGTTCACCGAAAGGACTGTTGTAGAGGGCTGTATAAATAAAGAACATTTCCATTACCACAGAATTAATAATCTTGAAATCTCAGATGAGGAAAGTTTGGCTGCAGCTGAATCTCAGGTACTGTGCTACAGAGAGGACAGCTGCTTTTGTCAGCTCTGGTGTCGTCCAGGAGGTGTGGATTGGACAGATTAATGCTTTCATAGTGCTTGATTTTTTGTGGTATGAGTTCTACTAGATGTTGCAAACTTTCCTTGCGTGTTGACAAGATTGCATCACATAATAAGTTGATGCGGATTTGTCAGTTGCACATTTCATGTTGCCAATCTTCCATTTTACCACATCCCAAAGGTTTTCTATTGGATTCAGATATGGTGACTGAGGAAACCACTGTAAATGTTTGTGTAACTAGTTTGAGATGACTTTCAGATTGCAGAAAGGTGCATCATGCCTAAGGCAGCCATTGGAAAATGGTATATTGTGGCCATTAAGGGATGTACATGGTCAGCAACAGTACTCAGTGTGTGGCATTCAAACGATGGCTTTATGCTGTTAACAACCCCTTTCATGCCTGAGAAATAATTGAGATTCATCCAGCAGGCTACTGGGGACAATTTGCTTAATTTAGGGAAATCTGACATTAACGGAATGCCTTTCATCTCTGGTCAATGGACACAATCTCATAGGATATTCTAATGAAGTATAAAAGAAAATAAATACACAATCATTAACACATGAGATTAACAGATATGTAATTTACAGAATTTGAATAAATGATAAACAAATTATAAATATAAATAAGAATAAAAATGTAAATCTTGATATTCCTCCATATGTAATTTCATTTATGTTGAAAGAACGTTAAAGTGTTAGGAGCCCCCCTACTGCAACATGGGCCAATGTAATATCTAACACAGCCCTGCAGGGCCATTAGCTGCAACTTGTTAATCTGGTCCCATCTTCCACCTCCTCCAAGAGGGTTTAGATTGTCTTTTGATGTGGACACCAATCTTCTGTGGTATCTGGTCAGAGCAGTAAATGGCCTCGTAACTAATTTACAACTGTGCTAAAGGAAATAGTGTTAAAGTGAGGGTGAATCATTTGGAGGTAGCCTTCGGGAACATTTAGGTTTGTAGTGTTCTACACAATATCTTACACCGTGTTTTTCAAGTATTTGTGAGAATGTGCCCCCTGCAGGCCAGATTTCTGCTCTCGACTGATAGGATTGATATGGTGTTCTGGTGATGTAGCCTATCGAAGGGTGACCATTTGCCTCACGCTCATTTGCTTAACCAGCTTGTGATTTGACACCTTAAAAGGCAAGTAGTTTCTAGCTTCCTATAAGTAGCCTATTTACTAATGTCCAAGATCGGAAAGCTTCTTTCTCCAGAGTTGCACAGGCTCATCCACCTGGGCCAATGGTACTCTGAAGGGTGTAACCGCAGCATCAAGAGACATCATTAACATTGCTGTTAAGTGGTCAGCATCCACTGCCAGTTTGCCTTGTGTCGGGCAGTAACCCACAAGCGAGTCAGCGAGAGCGTGTTATGTTCTGAGTCCTCACTTCTAGTGCCGGAGCTAAGACTTTGGCATCTCTAGCTCGAGAGCCGAGGTAATGAACATCGAATTATGCATCCGTTGGAGTGTGGGCCCGAGACTCTTGAGCCAGTTGAAACAGCTGTTTTTGATACTGTGCTGCTCTAAAACCAGATACCCCCTTCTGAGAGGCAGTGCGGTTTCAGAAAGGCTCTGTAGTTTTAGGGGAATTCCAGTAAAAGAACCGACTAGAACCAGCTCTCAGTTACAGAGCATGCAGCCTTTGTACCGACTTCTTTATGGACTCTAGAGGCCATCACTCACCATGGGCCCCCTTCCTTCCCTGTGCTGCAATAGCAGAGAGAGGTCAGTGTTTTATGGGCCCTAAGTAGAACTGTGAGCGACCTGTTCAGTAAAAACTTTTACTTTTGGACACCCTTCTTTCAACATTAAAAATGAGTAAATAATAACAATTAGTAAACGACAATAAAAAGGAATAAGAAAAGTGTTTATGATAAAATAATAAATGAGATTGTGAAAAATATTCAAAACAAAACTTGATTAAGTTATTAAATGCGATACAAAGATGAGTTGAAAATTATATAATGATTGAGTATTAAGTGAGCTAATAATTCAGCTAAATAAGCAATAAACATATCCATCTTCTTCACCTTTTTTTTCCCTCTATCATCATAACGCACACACTTATGAGTTTAACATCACCTGTCTTCACATAAGGATGGAAACCTTCATCAATTCCAGGATGTTCACACAAACACATGATTATGCACTCTATTATCCTAAAATAAAACTTTAAATGAAAACACACTTTCATTCTTAATCATTAATAAATAAGAAAGCTCAATCTTTAGAAGCTGATTGCAAAGAAATAAACTTCGTCCTTCTTTGTTCAGACAATTTCATGTTGGTGCTGCTTTGGAGATTTTCATCATTTAGTTTTAGTTTTTTGGTCTTTATAGCTTTGTTTTCTATTTATATGAACAAAGACCTAAACGTCTACCATATAATAATTAAAGGAGGTCCTGAGACCAACCCATTATCTGTGGTAACAGTAAAGTGACGTAACAAATGAAACAGTTGCAAATAATCCTATCTCTTCAACAACAGCAATATTTTCCCTGGTTCTCATTAAGAGCGGTTGAGCTGCACAATAACAAATGACAGACGAGAAAGCATACAATTAGACTGATGGTCTGCTGGGAAAGCAATGACATTCAGTTATTTCATCTTCTATATTTAGGAGCTGTGCTTCACACAGACGTCACAAGAAAACTAAGGAGACCCCTGGGATGTGGACTTGCACATTTTGTGTGTGTGTGTGTTCAGATACCCATGTGTTATGTAAGTGAGCAAAGACTGCTCATTTGAACACTTGCGACTCAAAAGGTGTAGGGATCAATACAAAGACAGATGACCAAAGGGCAAGGAGTCATCTCCCACTCTAATCACCATCTTAACCTTCAACATATCTGCAGGTCTGACAGGCTCACCTGGATACCTGACAGGCTGCTAACTGCGGAGGTGCTGAGAAGATGCACCGACACCCACAGACGTGTTGAAAACTACTTGAGAGGATGTAGAGAGAAGTTGCATATAAAAAAAACTTTAAAAATAAATCAATGTTTGCTTTATTTTCACCAACATGTAGTGGCAGATTCATGTTTGTGTTTATTTTGAGTTAGATTTTTGTAACTTTTATAAAACATGTCATGATAGAAGCTTTTTATTTTATTTCTCTCTGGAACAAACAGAAAAAGTACTTTTTTTTCAATCAGCCCATAATCTAAGGCCATGAGGGGAAGTCAGAATTTCAGTTTTCTGGTGTAGTTGACTACTGACAGGGAATCTAGACAGAAACACTGACGCTCAGACTTGTGGTCACACCTATTCACATTTTCAAAGGACAATTCCCCCTTTTTTGTAAGACATCTCCTTCCTTCCTCCATCCTTACTCTTCTTGAGAGCAAGGAAATTGCAGTTTATCCACCCTACTGTGTTTCCTCATGCCTCTTTGTCTCCGCTTCACATTCCCCATTTGTCTTCTTTTCTCTGTTGTTGTTTTGTCTGTTTCCCTTACAATCCTTCTTCCTCACAGAAAATATAAGTGCCATTGGGTTTCTCTCGCTTCATATTGTCCTCCTGCTCAGAAAAGTCTGTCTGTTTTTAATGAGCTCTGCGTCTGTGGCTCTCAGCCCCGGGCTGTCCACCACTGACCTGTTGGCATTTGTGTCTCTCTGCCTCTCTCCTCCTCCTTTTTTCTCTCTCCCTATGAAGCTTTGTTTTTCTCTTAGATTAAAAATGAAATGAATTGGAGTTCAGTCTACCTAAGCATCACCTACTGGCCACATCGACTCAAAGCTATTATTTACCAATCTTCATGGTAACAGCACAGTTGCTTACAAACTGCACCTTTCTACCCACAGGCAGACATTCAACACATTTCTCCTCAGCGGAACAGTTTTTAGAAACAACTTCAATCCTTCATGAGATAAATCTTTGCTTTCATTGCCTCACTGAATAACAGTAAACAGCTCACACCAATCTTTGCGTCTTTCACGTAGCATTTTCAGCACAATAAGAGGAGTTGAACAGCTGGTCTAACAGCCAGACATTTGATCTTTAGACTGCACTCTATCAAACTGGGAGGCAGTGGGCACTTGATGAGTGCCATGACCTTTAGCAGCCTATGTGCCACAGCGGCCTTCGATCATGGCTGATTGGGAGACGAGGCTCAGTCACTGGCCAGACCGGAGGTGGTCTTCTGCTGCATGACTGGATGCTGCAACTGTTCCATTTCATTAATCTTCTCTGCAGTGCTCTGTAAATTGTACAGAGACACTGTATTTGTAATCCAGACAGACACACACACACACACAAACTCCTAAGTCAGGGGCTGCAGTCTTTGGGGGACTTTGTCTATGAAGGCAAAACCAAAATAAGACATTCTAGTCTATTTTTACATTATAGGCTTGTCCTGGTCTTTCCATTGTATCATTAGCTAATTTGAGCAACTTTTACTCGGCCCAGCCACATACCTAGCTCTTCAGCTTCACCACTGGCATGCAGTGAATCCTTGAGACAGGCTGGCCAAGAGAGATCCACATTCTGGCTCCTTTTGTCACATTTGGATGCATTTGTCAATCGCTTTGAAGGAGCCTCTGATGTCGTTAACCCTGAACTTGACCACACAAGCATTTGCTTTTTCCCAAGTGGGACATGACCAACTGAGTCTGAAATTTGTGTCCAAAGGTAGCCTATTATTACACACTCAAGCACACACACAAACACACACACACACTTGTGCGCACCTTGCAGTGATATGACCTATACCTCCCTATAATTATCCTCGTTGCTTCGGTTTCTTTATTCCTGATTCTTTGTGATGTTGCCTCGTATGTCTTTCATCTACACCTGCTTTTTTTCTCCTCTGCACACAAACGCATATTACTTACCCTTTAGGTGCACTCGAAAGTACATTTTGACCTATGCATCCACTTCGCCCTCTTTCAGCTTCCAACTATTACCTCTGCCAAGTGTGAAAGGAAAGAAGTCGCTTGTGCCGCCTCATTATGCAATAGGTTCAGGTGCCAAGAACACATTAACGAGCTGTGAGATCTGCTATAGGCGAAATCTTTTCATCTTGTGTTTTACGTGAGCTACACTGTAGACATCAATTGCAATAACTGTAGCTTGCCAAATACACAGGTTATGTTTTTATATTATTGCGAATGTTATTAATTAACAATAACCTCACCTTTTGCTTCCTTTTGTTCATCGGTGTGTGTGTGTGTGACAGCACTTTGATTCCGTACAAAGGGGAAAGTCACAGCAGCTTGTTTTTATCGGTAACACACTCTGATGGAGAGATAAAGCAACGTATGCTGGAGCTTTTGTCAGCCTCCGTCTGAGTCTGTCTGTTGCTTCCTCTGTATCTCTGTGCAACACAAGCCGCCCACAGAATCAACCGCCATCTCTGCTCCTCCTCCTGCCAGCTTCTTTTCATTCCATGTCAACTCTCACTCCCTGGCTTTTAAACATGTTTTAAAAAGAGCAATGCACAGACAGGATGCACACATGTGAGTACAGACACACACAGACGTGGACAGGGATCGGCAGGACAGCGTCCTTTGTTTGTGCTATCCAACACTGTTTCAAATCACTGCAGAAAAATAAATCTGTTTTGAGACATTTCTTTGGTTAAGGTTAGTTCAGGTTGAGGGAAGAATTGGATTTCGATCAGAATAAGTATGATGTTAAGCATAGGGAAAGGTTCTAGTTTAAACGTTAAAATGTCTGATTATTAAGTGTTATCTTTTTTTTAATAGTGCAACATTTTTGCTGATCCATCTGCGCTGAGCCTGTTGCTCTATTTTCTTATCCCCACTTTGTTTTTGACGTAGTTAATAAAACTTCAGCATAAATATGTGCCTTTTTAGCCACCATCTGAAATAATGCAGACTTTCCCCTTGGGAGGACAATCCCTGTACTTAGTTATTTACAGTATATTTACTTTTATGCAAGGTACAACATGTATAGTTGTACAAACACAATGCAAAAATTTGTAATTTGCCAATGTCCTCATGGGCAAGTCTGCAGCCTTCTTGTCAACATACCAGGGGGATATTTAAGGCTAACAAGACTAGGCTCATATCAGTGAATGGGAGAGATGATTCACAGCTGCACTTTCAGGGTTCTCTGGGGAAAATAAGCTGCTTGTTTAGAATCACAAACCAAATCTGATAAAAACAGATGAAAATGTCAGATTTACCTCAAAACAAGTTGTGTTGGCTATATATTAAATAGTTGCAGCCCCTAAATACATGTATTTCCAATGATTAAAAATGTCAATATCTAAATAGGTATATCATTTTTGTTTAATTAGTTTCAGTCCACTGCCCAGGCAGTAAACACATGTATTCTTAAAAGGCAGAAGGTTTTTGAGACCTCAGCAACCTTTAATAAACAAGAATAAGCTGTTTGACGTTCATACCTCCACACAGGAAGAAAATACTGGTGTTGTCACTTTTCTCTGTGTTGACAAAATTGTGTTTAAATTGGTATAAACGATGATCCTTAATGTATTCTTTCCACTATATGAGGTAATTCCCTGTGTGTATTTGTGTAAATGGAAGCCCATAACAGAGAGAAAATTATGTTTTCCCATTCACCAATCGTACATAAATTGAACACGGTCAGAGAGGACACTCCAGGGCCTTTGGCTCATCTTTCTTTTTCAATGATGTCACACAACATTGAAGGTCTGCAGGGTATACTCCACGTGAAGTCAGTATCCAAGACGTTCCCTCACAGCCACCTCTGCTCCCATGTGAGGTATCTTATATAAATCACAACGTATTCTCACCATTGTGTTGTTAAATTGAGTTGTGAAAAAGCTGCTAAGAGAGACGGCGGTCAAGGTAATGAATTTCCACTCACTGTGCTCGCAGAGATTATTCTCTGCTGTGGTTTGCATAACCTATGAGCCTGACAGGACTCTAAGCCATTTTCACGCATAGAATGCAGCTTCCCAAATAGGAGGTTTGGGGTTTTAGAGAAGCTTATACAAGCCAAAGGGTTTGGGCCTTCCTTCGTCTCACAGGAATACTCCTGAGGTTGTAATTTCTGTCTGCAAATATTCACAGACATTTATGTGAAATGAAAGTTAACGTTTTCCAAGTTAAGTGCCTGTGTTGTTTGACTGAACAAAAAGGAAAAGTATAAAGAACCAAGAACATAGTTATCTAACTACTTTACATACATTTATTTATACAGTTAATCTGTATTTCTCTCTGACCTCCTTCTTCCCGTCTCTTTCCCTCCCTCCCTTTGTTCTCTCACTCTGATGCTATCTCACCAGGAGGTTTAGTTACCAAGGGCATGTGCCGGATCAGCAGTTATTTATTTTTCCCAAAATGTGAAATACTCCTCAGCAGTGGCTGTGAGTGTTTAGTCATTGAGGACATGCAAAGTAGAGCACTTTAGGATGACTTGAGTGGTATACCAGCCAACCAGGCCGATCGTAGAGGTATTTTCACAATCACGCAGTATTTATAGCAAAACCTGTCACCGATGTGAAAACCAGTGCTCATGAGATGAAGTCCAGCACAATGTGTTCTGGTGTGAAGACTGGAAAACGTTGTATCCCAGTCAGACCTGGTTTTAACATCCTTCCTGCAGTGGACCATACTAAGTACAGCTGGGATTCACCCAAACATGTCGTCAATGTGTCTTGACAATCGATCACTCAGTTCACATTTATAGGTGGTCTGGGACGCTTGTGGCCATTCTTTTATCTGTGTGAACAGAAATGCATCCTGGGTCACGTAAGAAGGACTGACTAGGACCCATGTGTTGATTTGTCATGGGCATCACCACAGTATACACGCTGTTCATCCTAAAATGAGTCTTAATGTCTTGTAGAGGTGTTTGCAGAACCTCTGAACTCCACTCTCTCTATTTCTCACTCGTGACACAGACACAACTCAGACTGAGTTAAAAAAATCATCATTTGGTCTTAGCCAACTGAAATGGTTGAGGGAAGTGAGATCTGATCAAGTTGTCACAGAAGATATATTTTAATACAAAAGGTAAAGAGCTGACCATTTATGATTGAATCTCCGAATCTGACGAGTCCCCCTCCTGACGAAAACACAAGCGCGTAACACCCGTCAGATAGGTAACACTGTGCTCAGCAACCCAAGCGAGACTCCGTCAGAAATATTCCTCCCTCGCCCCCTCCCCTCCATTCTCTCTTTGTGTGCCAGCTACAATAAAACACGATCAGACCTGTTTGTGATATTGCACATCAAAGAATGAGTGAGTAAAGTAGCACAGAGGCTCATTTCCATACCCTTCTAAAGCATTCTGGAGAATCTGTCTCACGCTAATATAACAGCCATCATTGCAGCGATGCAAAGGTGGGGGGGGACCAGTCAGTGATTCACTCCAGCGTGCTGCTCCAGAGCTTCATTTAAAAGTTGTTTTTTATTTCATTAGCTGCATAATAAGGTTAATGCACGACAGACTAGAAACTCAATTGGGAAATCCAGGAATTAATAAAACATGATTTGTTACACTGAAATGTGTTAAGGTTTAGGATGGTGTCAAGCAATACAGGAGAGGTGCTGCTCAGTGGTGAACCAGCTTAGCGAGTGACAATCAAGCAGGGCTCAGGGTAACACATCATAACATAATGTTTAGATGAGTCGCGGCTGTTTGCATTACTGCAATATTAAATAATATTGTGAAAAGGTTTTGATTTCTGCTTAACTTTGTCCCGATAAATCAGATGAACAAAAGCCCTCGACAATTGAAGTTTTAAGATTTGAGCTGAAAGATGTAATTTTCCTCAATAATGGGCAGACTTGCCTTCTGAGTGTAACTTCTCTTTTCTTAAATTAGACTGCCAAATAAATGTTGTAGCGAACAGGGCAGCTTTGATTGCCTCCAATCAACTTAATGCCCATTTTGTGCTTTCTGCTGCTCTTTAAAAACTTAATTGCAGCAATGAAGTGGATGACTCTGAGTAGTTTGTCTATGGTAGACGTGTCTCAGCTAACAAGCCTGTCAGTCATTCCCTCGGTTCAGCTGAGTTACCTTGGTCACGCTTTTTTTTTGGACTCGTCGATCATGTTGCTTGCTGTGTGAACATGGATTAAATTTATCTTCTTCCCAGGTGAACCTTCTGTTGAATGTGCATCCCCACATTTGATTACTATTCCCCTCGTGTCACTATCTGGGAGCAGTGTTGTAAGGATGTCTGGATTAGTTTTCTGCTACCTGCGGGAAAAGTTGCAGTTCAGTCATGCTCTGTATTTCAACTTCATATATATTCAGAGATTGTTTGACCCCAGTAGCTGCTTTATGCATGGAATCTACCCACTAATTCCACAAACAACTGTCTGACTGTATGTGGAATGCATATCTCACTTCACACGTGTATTGTTCAAGGCCCAGGGAAGTGCAGTATCACACATGATATATTAAATATTAATGATCTTTGAATAAACAGGCGACCGGTGCTTTGTAGCAGTTAGTGGGGACAGGGCAGGATGCCTTCAGTCTGCTGATCGTGTTGAACTTGGTCAAACCGCAGATCAAATCACTGCCAGATTATTTTGCTAATTTTATCGTTTTTTTTTCAACATATTGGACTGACAAAGACAATCAGGGGTCTCTAAGGTGCCATCTCTGTCATGGTAGCAACATTCATAGAATTCCTTCCTGTTTGGCAATTTGTCTTTCAAGTAAAAGCACAATAGTTGTTTTGTTGATGCTTTATATTGACTTCTATTAGCTTTTACTTGAAAAATTGTGAAAAATAACAGCAGTGAAATAAATCAATCAAATGGACACGTGAACAATAATAGTGCATTATCATTTTATGATAAACACTGTCTGCAAATCATCATTGCAGATAAACCAGCTAGGATAAATGCAAAGTTTTCTACCTTTACTCTGCACCATAGCCTGTTTATAAAAAGCTCTGGGGACAGAATATTGGAGAGCTGTTTGAGGAGGATTTTTCTGAAGTAGCTCTAGAGCATAAACATAGGACAAGCAAACTATTCCAAACAGGCATTTTTAAAATGGGCACTGCACTAGCATCCATACATTTATACACCGGTGTCTTTTTGTATTTACATTTTGTGCTCCAAATATAGATGTGTATCAGTACCTGTGTTAAGCGAGGCAAAAAAGAGTGATGGGTGAGCTGTAAGGCCTGCGGGCGGGGAGAGGTCTAAATGGAGACGTATTGTTGCAGGTATAGGTCTGCACTGCTACTCCAAAGGGCGGCTAATGAGGAAGTTTAGCCACAGGGGTCTCTCTATTAAAAACAACAACTGCAAGAGATGGAAGAAAAAAAAACTGATCTAATCACGATCTCTGCGAGAAAAAAACAGTGGTGAAAGACCAGTTCTCAATCAGATTGGACAGCTACATCCCGCAGGTGTGGCTCAAAATAGAGGTAGGAGTGTAGGGGAAGACAGAGGAAAGAGGTGGAGGGAGAAGAAAAGCTAGCAAGAAGAAACAGTTGTGAAAGCTTGTGTTCTAGGTGAGATAGGAAGATGTTGGAAGCAGAAGAAAGGGGGAGGAGGTGGTAAAGCAAATGAACAAATGCTTAAATAAGAAAAATACGGCGCACAAAAGAGAAAAAAGCCCACATGAGGATGAAAATGAAAGAATAAGAGATTTCCTCCAGGAGCCTTTCTTCAAAAGACTTCCTCAAGAAAGAGCTGCACTCTGCCTGAAATTTGTCGAAGGCATGGTGGAAAAAATACACTTACAGCTCAATCCTGATTTGCTGTCAAATCCAATACATCAAGGCCACATAAAATGATGGTGTCAGTGTTGTGAAAAACGGTCGTGTTTTTTACTATCATGTCTGTAATGTTTTACTTCTGCTTGCCCTGTGCCCCGTGGCAGAGAGATGATGATGTTTATAAAGTTAGAATCTATTGACTGGATCATTTTCACAGATAATTGTTGCAGCGATACTGAAACACACACACAAACACAGGTGAAAAAATACAGAGCCATTTCAGATAGTCTATGTAATATCTGTGCCTACTTTTTTTGGTACATTACTAACAGTAGCCTCCGGCAGAGGTATGTGACTTAACAGGAAAGAATTGTGAGATAAAGCCGAGACAATCGAATTATGTGAGTGTGAAACACAAAAACAAGTCTTAAATGTTGCCTCAGGATTAAAATCAAGGTCAAGAATGAACACTCAAGATTTTATAGTCATTACTGTTCAGTAAACATCTTAAATATAAACAATATATTCTCTCTGTGCCTTGTTGCTACTCTCTGTGGCTCTTTCCCCTGAATGCACTCATCTTATTGTCACTGCTTAATCTAAAGACCATTGACAGTAACATTTTTAATAATATTTCTCAGTGATGTTTCAGTTTGTCCCTCCGGGTCACTGTGTAGTGAAAGACACGGAAAGATAACTCTTTGTTAAACAAAAGCAAACAGAGTGAAAACTGCAGCTCATTAAACCACATGAGGCCGCTCTTCATCGGAAGCTTTTAATCCACAGCAACAACTCACTTTTAGTGAAAGTGGCCATCTACTCAGGAAAAGTATCTATACTTAAGCCAGTTTACATCAGGAAACATCTACTGTTAAATTATATGATGCAACAATTTGCAGCTATTACTTTGTGGTTGTGATTACACCAAAATAATGAATCAGGGAGTCCTGTGTGTGGATCCATAAACAGAAATATATGTCAAGCCTCACTTTTTAGGTCAGTTATGTTGTTATCTTCAGTTATTGATAATTGGGATTATGTATTCTGAGGAGCACATGAATGTCAGTAGCTCTGCCAAGGCCCCATACCTGCGACATTCAGTCAGTCCATCCCATTCTCGTGAACTGGAGAATACCCTGAGGCAGTTTCCCCAAGTTTGTTACAAATACTCACTTGGACTCAAGAATGGTCTGATTCGATTTTGGTGGAAAGATCAAAATCACAGTGACGTCACAAAGCAAATATTTCACGTGGCCTCATAAAGTAGATTTATTAATGTCGGTGCTTACGGACACTTGAATGATTCAGGAGCAGTATGGAGGCATTTTCAGTTTTTTTTCGGTTGTCTTTTTACGTTTGAAGACGTGGTATCCAGTTACTTCAATTGTATTGGATTTGGCTGCAACACTGTTTACCCCTGAAACTCCAAAAGTGTTTTGTGGGCTCACCTCATCCACCCCTCCTTCAGTACATTGGTGAGTAGATGATGAGTGAATTTTCATTTTTCTGTGAACTATCCCTTTAAGAAGTCTACAGATAATTCCTGAGTGCCTGTATTCAGCCCTGAACTTGAGTGGGAGGCCACACTCACACCTCACATACTCACATAGTGGTGCAACCTAATTAAGATGCTCACTTTTTTTCCTCTGTTTATACACAAACTGTCTTTTCCTAACGGGGCTAAAAAGACTTGCCTCCTCCACATGTCTGCTTCCTGTTCCTTGTGACTTCTGCTGTCAGCCTCCAATGACTCCTGCAAGCCTAAAGCAGATTTTTCTTTTTTCAGTTGGTGTTTTCTGTCCATGGCAGTTTCTTCCCTCAGGGTTTACTCTCCAAGGAGAAGCCAAAGATCACTGAGTCTCTCCACTAAGCTACATATTTGCTGCTTGTAGTAACATACCTATCACGATGTGGCATCAGTGTTAAGGTTGTGTTTGGGTGCCTGCGGTGTAAGCTCCGAGGCTGCCAGTGCCGTTTCATTGCATTTTCACAGATACGGTTTATATATAATTTGCCTTATGCTGTTATCATTTACGGCACCTGTGCAGATGTTCCTCCCGTTAACTTTGAATTGATAAGATGAATGTCAATGATTATTAAGATGTCATTATCAAACCCGTATGACAAACACATGTAACTGAGGCTTGATATTTTAAAGTTTAATGATAAATAAGAAAAAACTAAAATACAAGCATGAATTTAAGAAAATAGTCACTTTTTAAAAAAAATCTAAAATGTTGTTTTTTTCTCATCTGAAATGTAAACACAGTTTTTGTATTGACATCCATAACATAGTCACAGATATACTGACTGTCTGTGAAGGGCTCATAGCTGATATGAGCCTTTCTACCTTTAATCAGCAAAGCGATAAACTATAATAGCTATAGTCAGACTCTTGTATTTACAACTTTCATAGATAAAATAAACCAGGTTGTTCAGGTTTAACAAATCAGACCAAACCTTCTCACCAGTTACCTTCATATAGGCAGAAATAATAAATTACTAACAGACACTGAAGATGGACTAGCGAGCAAATTAAAATGTTTTCCCTGAAACCAAAACCTTCCCTGATCATGGTGAAAATAAGGATTAGGGAACAGAAGTGCTGATCACTGAATTATTTAAAATCATTTTTAAGCAATTATATATTGAAAAATTGTTACTCCAGCATGTAAAATGGAAGGACTCGTCTCCCTTGATAGTAAATTGAATTCTATTGAGTTTTGGAAAATATGTTTACAATATGGCTGTTGGGATTTTTATATTACTTTTATAGTTTCAATTGATTAATTAAGAGGATAATCAGAAGATTTGTCCATTGCTGTCATCATCAAATGTAGACTAAAACAAATCTTCATTATCTGTGGATGGCAGTGGTAACATTCTCGAACAATGCAAAGACAACACGATGAATCAACTAATTGATAAACTCATCAGCAGTTGAATGAATAATGAAAACATCGTTAGTTAGATATATATTTTAAAAAGTGAAACACTGACAGGACAGCAGAGGTGATGTGTTCGAGCCGTGCCCTTCATGTACATGTCCTTCTTTTCTCATGAGGATCGGGACAAAGTCACACTGCTCATTAGCTCCATCGATCTTTTTTAAGCCAGCAAATCACGATTGATTTGCTGCTGGTCACCTGATTGGCTCCATTGACATTACTGGGGGTGAACTGTCCCAGCTGGTCCTTCCTATGTGATAATGACATACAAGGTTGTCCGCTCACTACTACTGAATCTCTTTAAATGTGTCCTGCATTGTCACTTTGGCAATGAAAGGATCTGTATGTGGCTGTATTTTAGAGCATCTTAGGAAAAATGAAGTCAGAGTTTAATTTATCATGACTCAAGTATTGGTTATCAAAAGAAATCCTCTGCAGAGCCTTGTCAGTAATTGTAATAGAGAGGTGATATAACACCAGTCGACACCCTGCAGTGCAGTGTTGTTTAAGCCTGCGAGTTTCTCCTCATTTCCTCACGTCTCCTGCTCCTCCATCCCTTCCTTCATCCCTCATGCACCTCCCCTCAACCTTCCCCCCTCGTAGGACTGCCTGATTCATTTTCCCAGTAACAGCCTCAGTTCCCCGTGATTTATATGTTTATGGTCATTACTGACGTTGAGTAATACATTTCCGCTTTTCCCCCTCTTCTCTGTCTTCCCGCGTCTCTCTTTTGGCAGAGCCCTGGGGTCCTGCAAGGAATATCAATTACTTTGTTCCTGTTTAATCACAGCCTTTCACTTCCTCTCATGACACCACTTTAAGGCAGAAAGAAGTTTTTTTTCTTTTGAGGTGTCTGTTGTTTTATTTTGTCTCTTTCAGAATAACCAGCAGAGACCAAAGGCTTCCACTCACTTATCATCTAAGAACAATGATGCAATTTGTAATAAATTCTCCTTTCAGCTGTGAATTATTGTAATCTGCTGTTGTTGACACTGACACTCCTGCAATGCATTACTGAGGCTCTATTCACACTTTCATTTCTGAATCGCTGCTCATGTTTTTGTTGTTGTTTCCTATGCTGTGGATGAATGATTGTATCTATTCCAGGATGTGACCCATATCTGATTCCAGTTAAACAGAGACAGAAGTTTAAAAAAAAAAGCAGAAAGCAGCTATAATAACATCACCATCTGTTTTCTTAGCCTTTGTGCTTCTCCCACTTTCCTTCACACATTTCATTTACAGTGCATGGTCTTTCTTGTCTTAAATGCAGGCAATGCTTCTTAACTAGAATCACGTGTGCTGTTTTTCACCATTTCAACAAAATAATATGCAAGAAAGATACTGTCACTGCAGTCCTGAAAAATCTGCTTTTTAGCATGAAATACAGGCTGAACTTTGTACTGCTTTGCACTTATTGAAAACGTAAGGTAAAAACAGCAATTATTTTAAAAAAAGTGTTGTGCTGACCAGGCTTATTAATTTTTCTCGGAGAAATTGTTTTTGTAATCTACAGTATGTAATGACTTATTGAGCAACCACACTGAATTCATGGATTAATTGGAAAAATAATCAGTAGATCAATTGATAATGAAAATAATCCTGAGTTGCAGCCCTAGAAAGTGAGGACTAGTAGCAGAGAGTAGTTGATTCATGAATTACAGATAAGCATGCACAACATTTTCAGTGTACTGATAAAAATGCATTTCTGACTCAGAATAGCTCAACGGGAGCAGCTCTGGGTTAAGTGCCTGGCTCAAGAGCTGGGTCAAGTAGAGTTTGACAGTTTTTTATGTGTCAGGACAGATGATGTCTGATTTACTTTGGCTGCACAGACTCCTCCAGCTGGTGAAGGTATTTAGCTCTGAGGGTGAGGCCAATGTGACCCACCAGTTCAAACAGTGCCACTGTTGGTGTTGGGTCGGGAAGACGTGCAGACGGACAGTATCAACAAATGGACAGAAGTGCGTCATCACCATTCCGACATTCAGTCATTTGATGCACAGAGAGGAGAGAGAAAGAGGAGGGGGGAGCAGTGAGACCAAAGTCAACCTCCTCATTACTGGATCCTCGCCAATTACATCAAAGTAGCTTCACAGAGTCATTTACTTGGATTTTCCTGGTTAGCATTGGCTTTGCACTGCCTGACAGAAAACACGCTTGGTTTTCATTTGGTGACTTTATACATCATCCAGCTTCTCTCTATAATATCCAGCTTTCTCAGCACAGAACACTAATGAACCAAGACTCTCTGTACAGTCTGGACTCTTTTTTTCTCTTTGAATTTAAATCATCCAGCCAGGTAGCTGCTTGCAGCATTTTTCAAAGAGGACTGGTGCCATCCCTTATTGGCAGCATTTCATTCCCTTAACTACAGTGTCTTAAAGTATATATAACTTCAAAACCCAATGAGGGCAGTCAGTTCATTCCCTCGCAAAAGTAACAGTGCAGAACAATATTAAAGGCTAGTTTTACTAAAGCAGACCTTGGTTGTGTCTATGCAAACCTACGTAAGCTCTTAATCAGTGACATAACGTGTGGCCGTACAACCGATTTTGGGCTCTCTACATTTATTATTTAGTGGGAGAGAAACATATAAGGAGCTTACAGGCAGAAGGAAAACTAGCAAAAAAATAAAATAAAATAAGGAAGATGCGAGTAGCACTCTCCTTATCAGTCTGATAACAGAAGATGCTTTGCTTCCCTAAGCTGTGTTTTCACTGAGAAGTTGCTCTGCCTCTCATGCAAATATCATCTGGCTTGTAAATTGGCCATGGTGGTATAATAGCAAACGACTTGACGCTGTCACCGCACCTCCTTGGGACATAGTTTAATCACTGGCTCTTTTTGATGTCGATGCCGTGTGGGTTTACTCATCAAGCGCCGCAATATTTCTAATACACAGCCTCAATTGCATTCCCTCTTTCCCCTGTAAATCGTAAAAACTTGTCTTTTTTTTTTTTTTTGCATCATCTTCATGTTGCCTCAAGATGCAGCAAACAAGTTAATTTCCACATATGAAGCGGAAAGTTGCATGTTAAAATACATTTGAGTTATACCCAAGCACTTAATGTTATACAATAAGCAAAACTTGAGGGTTTAATCCAGTTTAGTAATTCTTTTTTACAACTTTTTCCAAGGAAAGATGCAGAGTGAGAAAGAATTAAAAGAGATGAGGGTCAGAACCGACTCATCTGCCGCCACGAAATAGAATTGACCTTGTGTCTCTCTGTGCTGGCCATCTTCGGAGGCTGAATTAACTTTCCCCCATCGCTCTCTCACCTCCTCTGATGTGTACGCTCCAACATGCCACAACACAGGCCTGCAACCTCATGTTTATTAATTTCTTTGGGCGAGAGATGCTCTAAATCATTGACCCTCATTTAGTGCCTCATGCTCCAGCTGAGCATGGGAATGTGGAGGGCATATTGATTTTACCCCCCCCCCCCCCCCCCCATCTCATCAGCAGTCAGGCCCTTATTTAGGATGAAGAAATGGTAAATCTCATATAGTGAGCTGCTGTCAGGGCCTGTCCGGATCCTAATCTTCACTGGCTGATGGCTCTCTAATCTTTTTACCATCTACAACTCATTAGAGGCTGAGGAGGTAGATGTACAGTGTTAAACATCGCATTAATTCCCAGGACATTCTCAGGAACTTAATAAAGGAAAGTTTTTTTCACAGCTTGGATATGACACAGCAGAAAAAACATGCTTTGGATAAGTTTCCCATTTCTGTTAAGATAGTGCGGTACGTGTCCATGACAACAGAACTCATTACAGATTCCTTGACAAAAGGAACAAAATCCCTTTGAGAACAGACTTTTAAAATCACCTTTTAGCACGATTTATAATTCAAAGAAAATAACAGCTTTCCTTTGGTTAATAAATCTACTTTACTGTCATTGTCTTGACGTCATTGGTCATTTTGAAGTTTTTGTTAAAGATACAGTATGTAGAATTTTCTGATATCTAGTGTTGAAATTGCAGGTACAGCTGAACACCCCTCACCTCACCCTCTCCTTCCAAACATGAAAAAGAACCTGAAGGTGTTTAGTTTGTTCAGTCTGGACTAATGTAAAAAACATGGTGGCCTCCGTAGAGAGGGTCCCTCCATGTAAATATAAAGTATTTAATGATAAGGGCCTTTTTTGGGATAAAGAAAACTACAATTCATACAATGTAGATGAAATGATCTATTGAAAACATCATGACGGTTATTCTACATTCAATTCCTCCCAATGGTTCTCTTTCACCTAAGTCTTACACACTGGACCTTTAAAGTTGAATTTTGCCCCCACATTTGTTTTATACAGTTTTTTTTCTGAGGCAGACCCCTGGTGGTTACATTATAAGGCACAAACGGTCACATGAAGACAGACTCATTGTGAACTTATTGGACACTGGGGTTTTGCTGACTGAAGTGTGACTAAAACCTTCCACCCACTTGAACCTCTGCTCCACGTGGGATAGAAATTGATTTGGATGGGAATTTTAGACATGGCAGCATTTGTTAACCACAGTAAAAAGTGCCATGGAAGTGGTGAGTGTGTAAATGTAGCAGACTGATGATTGATCATGTTGATGGATGGATGGCCAGGTGACAGCATGCATTATTAAAGCCTCCGGGATTGTTAAGCAGCCCTCTTAATGAAATTGGAAAAACCAGGAGCTGTCAGAGATGCTTCCTGCAATCAGCTAATTTATCCACTTCTTTGATACATTTTTAGGTTTACTTGATGATACAATGTAATGTGGTTAGCATATGAGCAAAATCTAATCTTGTTTTAAAAAGTGATGAGGGCGGTGCAGTCCTGTGAGTGCTTGCTCTCTTAGTTCTGCAAATAAATTGAGGTACTCTCAATAATCTAGTTATAAACTCCCCCTTGGAGCGCTTGTCATATTATCTGACATGACAAATAGACCCAAGCTCTGGCATCTGGCTCCCACCCTCCCACTCTGCCACCCTTTCTGCTCTCTGTAGTCTTTTTTTTAACCACCCCTTCTTCATTCCTCCTCTCCTCCTTTATCGCTCTCCCCAGGATCCCGGTGAAAACCAAAGTGGGAATGGAGATGCACCAGGTGCTTTTGCTCAGATATCCATTTTTGATTGGCCGTGATGAGGCCATTGAATCTGGTTCAGCTGAGAATCCATCATGTGTCAAGGAATGGCAGCGGGACCGTAGAGAATGTTTGTTTGGCACCTGAAAGGAACCTGCACATTTTGTAGCAGTGATAGCGGTTGTCAGCATGTGGGCATCTGTTAGACTGCGTGCACATATGAGTGACTGAAGGTGTGTGTACAACTCTGCTCTGATGTGTCCTGCCTTGTTAGCGCTCTGGCCTCAGGTAAAGCAGTAATGTGTGTTCTAGCTCATAACTGATTAGAGTGCCGACATGAGTTGGTGCCTGCCAAGCTCTGACTCATCATGATCAGTAATACAGTAGACATTATTGCGCTAGCTTTGTCACCATTTGTCAGAAGGCAATATTGTCTCTTTGAAATTACATTAATGTGTCACTAATTTACAGCAAGAAATGCCACAGGTGCAAGTTGAAATTTAATTTGGGAAATTTGCCCCCAAAAAAGTAATTAATGGGAAAAACTGATAATATAAAGATATGTAGATAATCTTCCCACATGCAATTAGTTAGCCAGCTGATTAGTAGTGACAGAATGTGCAAAGTATCATCTGCACAACTATCAGTCGACTCCCTTAGTAACAAGACTGCACACTGTGAAAATATATAGCCAACTATCTTCTCTGTGACTTTTGATAGAAATATGCACTTTTGTGCACATTGTAAATCAACTCCTACACAAACAAACATGAAATTGATATATTTATTTTGATATCTCAGCTCGTGTCACATTGTGTTTCACACTGATCATTAAACATGCATTGCATTTTGTCTTGGACATAACTCAGATACAGACACTGTGTAGTAAAACTTGTGTGTAACAAAGTTCGGCCTGTAGTTTTCCATAATTTATTGTTTTTTAAAGAAAACTGTGGGTGTCACTTAACAGGATTAAAATGAAAACATGACAAGCCTGAGGAAGAGTGCTTATGCAAGGAACGTTGAGTCACAATTCACACTGAGTGAATACATATCGTGATTTACATGTCATTCCTCTGTGTTATTTGCATTAATGTCAGACAAGACCCAGTCAAAATCCTTTTACGTCTGAGTCAGACATTTACATGTATTACAATAAACATGCAAAATGACTGGTAAAACCTACAAAAATAATCCTTATTGTCTATTTAAAGGGCTTAGACTGAATAATGCCTGCATATAGAAGGAGTTAGCTGAGCATTTATATGTATGAAATGATGCAGATGGAGGTCCTGAAAGCAGACTCAGTAATCACTGATATTAGTGTCGAGATCCCCAAGCTGTGTGACTCTGGGCCTTCCCTGATAAATTGGCTTTATGAAAATGCCACCGAGTGACATATTTAAACCATTCAGCTTGATAGCTGTGTCCCTCTCGGCTCTTGTATTAAAAGACAGCCTGCCCAGCTAGTATTCCTCTTAGGGGGAGAGAGAGAGAGCAGGGGTGGTAAGGTAGATGGAGGAGAGAGAGAGAGAGTGTCACAGTGGATCAAACAGACTGAAGGAGACAGACTGATTTGAAATGGGTGCAGAGGACGACAGGAGACGGAGAGGACCTCACCATGGAGGTAATAGGTTGGACTAAATGATAATTACATTCAGAGGGGAGCCAGTGCCGCCTTGTAATACAGCAGGACAGACAGCCAATCAAAGAGCGGCCGTCGTGGCCCTGTGACCCGACTCTTCACATTTAACACTTTGTTCACAGCCAGAAAAAGTAGGACAGGACTTTCTGACACTGATCCGAACACACTGGTGTTTTCATGGAGTCCATTGATTTCAAAAGTAGACATATGATATCTCCATTGATTTCAGTTGTGTTCATCTGCTATAAGCCCATCTGCCATCCATCTCCGGCTTAAGTGCAGTGCTAATTACACTGACCTTAACACCACTGCTCCATCTCAGTCTAGTCTCTCTTTTTTTATAGTTCTTACACTAAAAGCACTTGATGGCCTGACTGCTGCCAGCTGCATATCATCATTAGATAGCCATCACTACACATTGTGAATTTCAAGCATGTCATAAATAGCCGCGCTACTTGAAATGCAGCGTGCTCGCTCCTGTAGCTCGCTCTCATATGAGCAAATATTTGTCAGCGTCTTTGACTTCAGTCTGCATCACAATGAAGTCCCTCTTAAAACTGTTCACTCTCCACTGAGCAGCCCCGGTCTGTTTTTCTGTGTCATCCGCAGCCACGTCGCTGCAGTGAGCAAGAGAAAGAAAGAGGTCCCTTCTTTGAAGGCTGGAGATGGTAGAGTCAGCGTGTGTCGAAACCAAGATCTGCTTTGCGCTGTTAAACAGGCAGTGACACAAACCAGCTGCTTCAGGGAGCAGTTTTCTACCCGAAGGCTGTTGGCTTTTACAAATGAACCAGCCAGATTCTGTTTGACTTTACATTTGCCACTGACCATGATCACCGAGTAATTCCGAGCAGGGGCACCTCATTTTTGTTTTGTACTCGAGATTATTTTCTGGCATTTTGGTCTTTGATAGAGTGGAGTGAAGCAGAACAACAGTTCTGGGCAACGTTTTTATAATGTGCAACTCAAGTTCAAAGCTACAAGTCCTGAGTGAATCATAATAAATGGAGAAAAGGACAAAAATCTTACTCCACCATTTGACTTTGTAAACATGGTAATGGCACTAACATCAGCTATCGGCTGAGCCGCAACATTTTTCGAGTGACTTGCTAGACTGGTGTTGGGTGGCTGTGGCTCAGGAGGTGGAGAGGGTCGTCCATGTTAGATCCCCAAGTGTCCTTGGGCAAGGTACTTAATCCTAAATTGGCTGTGAAGGCTGTGTTGCATGAATGGGACTGTGCTGAAGTGCAGTGTATACACATACAATGCATGTGATTGGGTGAATGTGACTTGTACAATATAAAAAACACAATATAAAGTTCTTGGCATGAAAATTTTGAAAGACTCTTCAGACTGCTCATCTTGTGTCCCAGTGATTGAAAATGTCCTTGTGTGAGAAAAACTGATTTAATTAGTGAAGATGCCTAATTTTCAGTTTTTGACTTAATGCACTATTTGGGGTGTTTGTGATAAAACATAATAATGATTTAAAAACGCTGCTTTCGAGTACTGGTTTGGATGCTGATTTCCATGGCAACACTTCAAAGCTTTGAAGCATTCGGGTCAGCCTTAGAGAATATTGCATTAAAGAAAAGTCATTTTTTACTGATATTACACTTACACAGTTTAGATGCACGCTGGTGAGGATGGTCTCCAGCCATACATTGCTACATCCTGATGCACAACCTCATCATATAGTAGGCAGATGCCTCCGATGATAGCTTACCGGTGAACACGCTCGACCGTGAACCCATCGGTGAATCTGCTGCAGTGAGTCTGTCATTTTATCATTGTCCCCGAATCTTCTATCGGACAAGGTCAGGTTTAAAGGAAGTGCTCTGATGCCACTGTTTTCCTCATATTTTCCTTTGAGTGTAAACTTTAAATCCCTCACTTTGTGCTTTCAGTGTTTGTTTTTTGATAGCTCCATCGACTTATATTCACAATGTGGGAAAAGCTTAGTTTTAAAGGACAGCAGAGCAGACATAAACAAACCTTCCATATCTGTGTTTTAGTTTTCAAGTTGCAACATGGATTAATGATTAACCTGAGAAATGGAAAAAAAAAAGGGTGTAGAAATCCACAGCTTTCCTCTTTACTCTTCCTGATAGCAAAAGATGTGTAACGCTGTTAAGTGATGAAGCTGTTCCTGCTGGCAGACAGGTTAGCTGCATCTTTTTAGTCAACATGAGGAACCAAAATATATAACACGGCTCAAATATCTATCATGAACAATTGTCTTTTTGTTGGCTCAATCCAATGATCTCTTCTTTATAAAGATATAAATAACCAGAGGTTTGACTACCAGCGTCAAGAGCCTCCTGACGAGCTTGAAAAACCTCTGTTCCAAAAAACATGATTCAACTTGTCTTCTACCAGACACACATGAGGAACTCTGTGTATTATAAATATAGAACTGGTTTCCTGAAGGGCAGAGATCTTGGAGAATGTGCTGGAGATGATTATTCTCAATGAGGAAGATTCAAATCAGACGCGAAAGACGAGGATTCCCAGTCGAGGCACTTGAATAGCAGCACCGGGTCAACGTTCATTCTCAGCATGCTTCAGAGAAGACACTGACACACACAGAGGAATATGCAGAGGTTATATTGATTTCTGTATGTGAGCTTTGCTGCATGTGAGAGGGGGCTGTCAAGGCACCATATAGACGTGATAACCAACCTAGTATATAACATCTGGAGTCATTAACTTCATCTTTCATGCAGGATAGATATCAGTAAAAGGTGTTGTGCAGGAAACACAAAGACAGAAAAGAGTTGATGGTAGCTGAAAAGAAAACTTACACAAATGTACGAATCATCATCTGTATCGTAGGCTCAGTCATGAAGGGATGTGTCACCTTTGCACTGCTTTAAATAAGAAATGTGCTGCTCGGCCACAACAGCTCACTTAAAAGATAGGCCATTGTTCCTTTCCATATTGTTTCCTCCTAAGAGGGGAGCTTCAGCGTATGAAACTGTGTGTATCAGATATCCCCATGTTGAAAGATTAAGACTGAATATTGTGTTTTAGAGAACGGCATCATTGCCTTTGGCCCCGGCTCCATTCTACCACAGCATCTTCTGGGAATGGACTGAGCTCATTTTCTTGTTTATTCGCTCGTTGTTTTTCATGCGCAGTCTGAATTCACTGAATCTTGCAATAAGAATATAAATGTTAGGCTATTGATTGAAAACTACCTTTGAGGGACAAATATCGTTGCCTCTGTGCGTCAAGTCTTTTCCTTTTGTTATATCTTTATTTTGTCATCTTGATTCTCCTTCTCGTCTCAATTCAAATTCTGATCGATTGCTGATTTATGAGGTTCACAGATATTATCCAGAGTGTGTGTGTGTGTGTGTGTGTGTATGTGTCTGTCGTGTGTTAATGTGATAGAAGCGCAGGACAGACATTTTCATGTGTCATATAAATTATATGGAAGCATCAACATCCGTTTAGTGTGTGTGAGTCTGTCTCTCTGTCCATGTGTGTGTGCATGTGTGCCCATGTGCATGTGTGACTATATGCATGTTCTGAGTAATGGGCTTTGTGCATCCTCTGTTGCTGACGGCCAGAATGTATCCATGGCAACGCCAGGTTGATTCTAGCTGAAAGTGGAGCTGGTGAGAGGGTCTTGAAAGAGAACGTTAAACCTCTCCTCTCATCTGGCCTGCGCTCTTCTCAATCTGACCATGGCAAGATGTTCGGCCCTGTTGGAATACCGGCCCGAGGGGTTACATACTTTAGATATGACTGAGGTTACTCGCATCACAACACTGCCACCTCTTGACCTAATGTGAAAATGAACCCTTAAAACATTCTCATATTGCTTTTTTAATTGTTTCCTGTGTTGTAAGTTGGCTCAGGGGTCATGTGTTGGGACAAATGTTTTCCCGAACATCACAGTACATTACTTCTCTGATTTGTTTGCTTTTTTTAGAGAGTTGACAGGAAATGAGGGGATAAGGAGATGAAGACTGTCCCCAGCTGTATCTGAATCAGGGGCTGGTTAATGGTCCAACACGCAAGTGGTGTTGCTCTTTAATTCCTGTCATGATGAAATGTGTGTCTAGGGACAATTTGCTGTTGATTTAAAAGCCCAAAGCTGTATTTTGTCAATGGATGAACCCAATAGCTGTTTCTGTTTAATATGTAGCTTTGTTAACCCTTTTATCTGCAGTTGTTTGACACATGCAACTCCTTTTGATATGAACTTAAAACATCACGATAAAAATGAGACATAATCCTGCTCATCATACGTAACAATATTTAAATAAAATAGAGACATGAAACATACAAAACACAAGTAGAAAGTGCTGTTGTCATCACATTTTACCTTCCTCACTCTTTCAAAAAGATGCCTATCAGCTCTTCAGATGCCTTGTCATAACAGTTTCATCCCTAAAGAGAGATTAAGAGGATTAAATGTGCTGCTGCTGCCCCCTGGTGGACATCAACATGCACACTGAGGCAGAGCACGACGTGAGAGCAATGAGTAATGACAGGCCGGGTGAATAAACATAGTTAAATGGGGAAGAATTGAGCAAGACATTCATGTTTGGTTCTGAATTTATTTCTTTGACAGGAACATAGAAGTCAAAACAAAGCGGAGATTTATTGCCACCCTCTATGCATCAATAAATCTGCCCTGACAACGTAATTAAGATATTTTGACAGAACGGCCGTGAACCTAAATCATCAGACTGCATTCAGGGGGTCAGTGAACGCCTTTGTACAGTTTAATTTCCCCAGCAGCAGTTTCACAAGCTGCCATCTTGTGCCACATCTGGGGTGTTAGCGTGTGTGAATATTCATGCAGTGGCACCTCTCAGAAGGCTCAGACACCGCAGCTGAGGGAGCGCTGTGACCTTCTTGTTAGGTCAGGCTGAATGCCAGAGGCTATCTAGTAATCACTATAGCCGTACATATTCGAAAACCAGCGGCTACCACCAGGCGCTGTTAAGCAGGCACCACGTTTCAGCCAGATCAAGGTCGAGGCCTCGATTCTTTTGTTTGCTCTCTTCAAGCTTCAAAGCTGTAGCTAAACACATATTGACCAAGTCTGAACCCATTCTCACCCTCTCAGAAGACGTCTCCGCCTGATGAAAACACGCCGGCAGGTTGTTATGATTTTAAAGCTCAACACGGTGGATCGGTTTGTGTAATGTGCTCTCCGTTGGTTTTACAGGTTTAATGTGGCTGCTCCTCAGAGGTATCTGTGGTATCATTAGGTTTTTATTGTAAAGAATGCCGTCATGGTTCCCCTAAATGCGTCTAAGGTTTCGTTCGCTGGCACCATGGTCTTTCTGAAAATAATCTCAGCAGTCTAATGGAGGTGGATCGATACGGATAGATCGGTCTCTTACATTTCCTTTTCATATCACAACCAACACCACCTCTGGGAATCTGCATTTATCTCCATAGTCAATAACGAGAGGATCAATTTAAGATGATGTTGTCTCACTTTCTCTCTCTCCTCCTCTCTTTCTCCCCCCTCTCTCTGTCCCACTTGTATTTTATTTAAAACTGCTCTCTATAATTTGTTATTCGAAAGTGATCTGTTGTTAAAATGAGTCATGAGAATGAACCAACAATGACCAAATGGAAGTCATGATTAAATTCATGATTTTTCTCCTTTCTCCTTTTTCTCACTTTTCAAGACAAGAAATCACTTTCTCTTAGATTTTCCTAAAATTACACATCTTTTGTTGTTTTCTCTCACTTGATAAAACTCACCAGATCTTGTAAAGCATATAAGGTGCGATGAGAATCTTTTTCGGTTGCTCAGCTGACGTGATTTCAATAACATCTAAGTATTATTTGCATTTAATTACACAACTGTGCTGAGCTCGATTTCTTTCTCAAGTGAGGTCACACTGAACAGTCAGATCAGCAGAAATAAACAGCCTATGTAAAGCTTTTGCTACTGTACACCGACTGCTGTTCTCTTTCATTTTCTCTCCTCCACCATGTGAAACCTTGTTTTTTTTCCTGTAAATGGTGAAACTGCCCCTGCACGGTGACCTGTGGCTGGGCCCTGCGGGAGTATTCTGTTTCCTATACTCCCCATGGCCTCACCTTCTTTCCTCTCCTCCTCTTTCCCCCCCTCCTACTCCTTTCTTCTTCTTCTTCTTCTACTCCCTCGTCTTCTCTCTTTGTAAATTTGCACTAAGGGATGGATCTGCCCGAGAGACACAAGGACAAACCCCAGGCAAGGCAACTCAGTTCAAGTCAGAGTAGATGTGAGTGGTGTTGAGCCGTGTGTGTGGTTTGATTTTCATCTTGTGTTTCTTACCTCTGATGATGTTTTGACTTCATCTGGGACAGTGTGCTTGATCCGGTCTGTGTTCTGATTGACACACTTGGAGTCAGCCTAGTTTGAAGCAGAATTTATACCTTCCTGACTTTTCTAGTTGTGTTTGGTTGGTGACTTCCAGGATTATTTCAATTTATGGTTTTGTGTCACCACTTCTGTTCTTGCTTAACTTAATTCCTTTAAAGACATTAGACTCTTCAAGGACCAGACTTCTGGCTTCAGATTGCTATTATATTTCTCTGCATTATAATTTATTCGTCCTGCCACCATGCCGGTCCGAATAATGTGCACCATCTCATTCTCTGCGGACGACGAGCCCAGCAGAGGATATGGCAAAGACGCATTTGATGACCACTACAAGCGTGTGAAGAAGGGTTACGGCGACAGGGACACGCAGGACTACCTGGATGGGTGTAGTCAGGGGGACGACGAAGAGGACCAAGTCGGTGAGGTGGATGACCTGGCCACTTTCTTCAGCGGTTGCTCGCTCCATGGCGCCAACCATGTGTTCGTGGAGGACAAGAAGTTTGGGATTCGTCAGGGTTTGTGGGCGGTGGTCTTCACCGTGGCCCTGTCTGCGTTCTTGTTCCAGGTGGCCGACAGGGTCATATACTTCCTCCAATATGATCACATCACCATGCTGGATGAAAAATTTGCCAAGAACATGACCTTTCCGGCGGTCACCCTTTGTAACTACAACTTTGTGCAAAAGTCTCAGATGAGCTTCAGTGACTTGATTTTCATGGGACCACTGCTGGGCTTCGAAGAAGGAATGGCACCAGGGTTTCCACTTGCCCCGGAGCCCGATCGTCTTCCAGGCTCTCGCTTCAGCATGGATGAATTCTACACCCGTACTCGTCACCGCATAGAGGACATGCTGCTGGAGTGTAACTTCAGAGGGTTAGAGTGTGGTCCTGAGAGCTTCAAAGAGGTAAGAAGCGCGTTCAAGATAGTTTCACATATTTTCTATTTCTGGGAAGCAACATAGTTTTAGTCGGACACTTCATATATTCAGCAGATATTTTAAATGTGTCTGGTAGAATTGATGGTTTTTGTTCCGTCAGTAATATTTCATTTTGGCATCTAAAATTGGAATATGGCCCAAATAATGAGGGGAGAGGCGGCTTGATTTCAACAAGGGCTGTCGCCTGCTGGGGTTCATTGTAATAAAATGACAATGTCCTGTAAAATCAACTGCTCAAGTTGAAACTGTAATACCACAAGATTGAGAAAAAGAGAAGGGAACTTTGTTGAAAATCACAGAAGAGAGCATTAATTCACAGTAATACAGTTACTTACAATCCTGAGTCATTGCTATAAATAAAAGTGAATTTTCCAAGTCAGCATATCAGCTTTAATGAAACTTCATTGTAAATATCAAAAGAGTAGACATAATAAAATCGGGGTCCATTACTTAATTGGTATACTTGGCATACAGCTGTTGTTATTGAATTAAACAGGCACGGGAGAAGTCTCTGTGTTGCTCAGATCAAATCTAACTGCAGCCTGATGCAAGTCACACATGTCCTGGTATTTTGGCATTTTTGGTTGTGTAACCGCTGCCCCATGTTTTCCGTTGATGGTGCACATCAGAGAGCACTCAGGAGGAACTGAATTACCAAGTAGTGTTGACAATATCCAGCTATTGGTCTATTGATTTGCTTGACCTTTGCACAGTTACAGATAGCTATGTGCAGACTGCTAATGGATTTACTAGCGTTACATGAGCCACAATTATATCAGTGTGTAAAAGCAAGTACATGACACATGAATCTAATTTTAGACCCGATAACAACATTTGTGTTGTTTGTTAAAGAACCCTTTATAAATAAATAGTTTATTAGTTGGTCATCAGCAAAAGCAATGTTCATCATTTTTTGGGAAGAGAGAAAAGTTTTGCTCACTATAGATCTTCATGACTTATTTTTATTCAGGTTTCATTATCTTTTCTGAAATATGCCCAGGTCTGACAATCAGTATCATTTATGGAAAAGAGTTGTGTGTAGGGACAATGTCCTTGAGGTGAAATAGGACCAGCTGTCAGACTCTGTTGATATGCTTTTTTAGACAAAGTACTGTGACTGCATGCTCTGTGCCAGTTTCTATACACGAAGGCTTTATTCAACGACAGAAATTACTGCTACTGTGAAGTTTAAAACTGTACTTATACACAGATATAATTAGCTAACCTTTTTTGATTAAATTAATTATTCCTTCAAATAATTTTTAGCAAGATTGCTTAAAATTCTGTCAATTTTATTATAATCAATGAGTTTTGAATTGAGATATTTGATTAGATAGATAAGATAAATTTGAAGTTAATCTTAAAAATATTTTGTTATCTTAACTTTTCTGTTATTGATTGCTTTGTTATGCATTAGTCTCTAAATTATAATGTCGGTAATAATTAATCTTTAACATCCTATCCCTACCCATAATTAAAGCACTTGCAAATGCATTTGATTTGTTTGACATATAACATCAGTGTCTCATATATGATTTATTTATATATGTGTCCTAAAAGGATGTATTTACATGTCACAGGAAATTTTTAAAAAAGAGACAAGCAGAGTGACTTGACATTAAAATCTGAACACCTGTCTCAACGGGCGATTTTTAATCAGGAAGTCTCAAAGCATCAGCACGGAATGAAAGCAGCTCTGACATTATGAGGTTGGGATCTTCAGAAGTTGAGAGCAGTTAAGGGCTGCATCCTGTCATCAAGCAAAAAAATGTGGAGGTGAAACCTGGAAAAGCAAAGGAAACGTGTGAATACGGTTTATCAGCCTCAGCAGATGGTTCCACAAAGGTACAAATAATTAAAGTCGGCCTCTTTATTTGCGTAGTACAGTGGCTGCAAGTTAGAGAAAATTAACGATTCTGCAGTAAAACAGAATTATTGCCGCAGTGAAGAAGGTGAAGTAGAAAACAACAAAAAGAACTTTATGAAGGTTGAAAGTAGTGTCTCCCTCACAGAGCTCTCTTTGTCTCGCAAACTTTACCTTCACCGTGAGGGCATCCAGCATGTTGACGCAAACAGCCGGCATGATTTATCATCGGCAAAAAATAGAGGGTTAACTTCAGCTTTGACAGCTCACTATAGATCTTACTTTACATATTTTTAGTCAGGTTTCATTATCTTTTCCAGGCAAAAACCTGAAATATGTCCAAGACTGACAATCAGTATCATAAATGAAAAAGAGTTTGGTGCATGGACAATGTCCTTGAGGTGAAATAGGACCAGCTGTCATCCTCTGTTGATATCCTTTTTTAGACAAAGTGCTGTGACTGCAGTGCAGTCTGCCATTTTATTAGCACGTGGGGAGGCAGTGAGCAGACTGTATTCAGTGACAGATATTGCCGCCTTGGTGCAGCTTAAAACTCATTCTTGCTTTCATAACGTCTTAGCTTGAATTAGATGGGATGCTTCTTGGATTCCATTATCATGACACTGTGACAGGCTCTGGATTAAAATGAGTAGAACATCTGCTCTTGCACCAAGTATCTTCCATGATCAGTGATCCAAACTTCCCACGATAAATAGTTTGATAAAAAGTACAAAGTTTTGAATATATCATAAAATGGTGTCTTTTACAGTTTCTTACACTCTACATGTTTAGTAAACATCTTGTCACTTGTGATGGGAAAGATACAAGCAGGTTATATTTACTATATAACTGCATTAGTATCATATATATTATACCTGTGTAAGGATGTGATGTGATTATGTATGATTTTACCCTTTTCCGTTTGTTTATTTGGCTGGTTGGTGGGTTGACTGGCTGGTTGGTTGGTTGGTTGGATGATTGGTTAGTTGTGTGATAAGAAGGATTACGCAAAAACTACTGAACACATTTACATAAAGCTTAATGGATGGGACTCGAGCCAAGAAAGAAGTCAGTAAATTTTGGCGTGGATCCGGACAATGGGGCAGATCAAGAATGTTTTTAATCACTTTATTTAACATTTTTATGACATTTCCACCATTTATCCAGAGAATAACCAGTGGATCTTGATTATTCTTGTTATCTGCGTGTGATTCATATAGAGATCCGGATCTAGGAGATTTACATGTGGTTTTATAAGGAGACTGTTGGACCTGTTGGACTTTATGTGCTATCCTGAGTACCAATCTTATACTGTCTTGTCCATTTAGAGTCGCAGGGGAAGCTTTATCTGTGAGAATTGAACAGAACAAGCTACAAGGAAGCCTTTCCAAAGCCTCCCTGTGTCATTTATGAAATAATCTCACATATGTAGCCTTAGTGGTGTGAGTTGTCTTGTACAGATTATGAGAGTCCTGTTTGTAATATATATTGTTTCTAAACCAAATGATGAGAAGCATGCCTGCAGGTTTTAGGTCCCTCCATTAAAGGTAAAGACCTGCCAAACAAAGTGACAAGTAATTATTTCTGTGTCTGCTCTAATGAGACTTATTACCTCTGTTGAGGGTTTGACTTGAATCCTTCTGTATGACAGTCAGCCTCCCTCTAAATAAATCATTGATTATTACTTCAGCTCATGCACCTTCAGGCAGCTGTAATGAACCCCTTTTTGTTTGATTTGTCTCCACAGCAACTTTTATATTCTTAGCGTTGCCTTGATATTGTTCAGTACAGGTTTGATAAGCAGCTATTTAAGAAAAGCTTTCTCTATTAGATACTAGTGATTTTGTGTGTGTAGATAACTGGTAGTTCAACAGACACATTGATTATGCAAAAGAATGCTGAGCTATTTTAAGTGATGCATGGTATATATATATATATATATATATATATATATATATATATACATATATCATGCAGTGTATGTGTCAGGATCAAAGATGAAGGATATCTTTGAACATTTTGAAATCATCTTTTTTTTTTTTCTACCTGTACCTGATGCAATGTAACCTAGTCTGTTTTAAAGCGAAGGATATGGCAGTGCCTATATGTAGACCATAGACTGTATATAAAGACGGATGACATAAGCATCTTGATCGCCCCCCTGGTGGCTGCCTGCAGTAAAGGTCATAAAACCTATCTCCTCCATGTTAGTGGATAGGACATGGACCGTACTTAAAAGCCAAATAACATGTAAAACTAATTTTCCGCAGGCTTCTGTTATTTCTGGTAGTTCTCATCAAACTGATCTAAGTGTAAGGGTCTTTCTGTTGTGTTTAGTTTAATTAGACATGACATCTGAGACTTGTGATTGTTTGACCACATTCATCGATGGGACCTCAATACCATGATTTCATTACTGCGCAGACTGGCAACAAATAACGTCAGCACAAGATGGCAGCATCGTCTATCTTTATACAGTCTATGATACATTCAGATGCACTCATGGAACCCTGATGACTTGTGGAACCTGTGTCTCATCAACATCTATAATTGCAGTTGACTGACTATACATGGATTATATTACAATAGGTCTAAATTGTAAATGTTATTCAGCAGTTTATGATTTCATTTTTAGCCCAGAGCCCTTTTTCCAGTGGTCAAAGAATCCATCAGGGAGGAGTTACAACACAAAAATTAAATTAACAGCTTTTCAGTGATCTAATAAAAGATTACAGTTTATAAATCCTGCAGGAAGTGGTGCCACAATATGACATCTGTAAATCACATACAGGGAAGAAGAGAGACTAGCATTATTGCTAACCGGCTTGCGAAACCCTTATGGCTTGTATCTATACAGCAGCCTAACTTCACCCCAGAGCATGCATTATGTATTACCGCTGTCATTTTCCTACAAAGAAAATCAATAGAGTGTATTTATTTTGTGTAATGTTGCAATTTGCAACGCCAGGGGTCCCAGTGCGGAGAACCTTGAACTCCTGCTGGAGCCTGTTTATTTTATCTACTAAAGAGCCACTAATGTTCCTGCAGCCTTCACTGCTGGTGTACTCAGGAGGGGGGGAAAGAAAGTGAGTAGATTGATTGGTTTCTCTCTCTCTAAGTCTCCAGGGTTTTCTGTCCATCCCTCTTCCCTCTCCATCTCTCTAACATCTCAGTCTGGTGGTTGAATGTATGTTCCAGTCTGTGTGTGTGTCTGTGTCTGTGTTTCTTGCTGGGGGCTAGGTCAATAGTGAAGCTCGGCTAACGCCCTGAAAAGAGGCAGTTCGGGTTGCAGCATTTCTGTCTCAGAGCAGAATGTGAGCCTCCCTCAGAGAAGTGATCAAAACCCTTGCTTCCTGCTCCAGCCACAGCCCATTAGATTCAGCTTCCCTTTCTCCCCAGCTCAGCATTGTCAACAGAACCAGCCAGTGGCTCTGGTTACGCCCTTCTCCTGTCTTGTCAAGAGCATCCGTCCGTGCACCCCAGGCTCAGGCTCTAACGGACAGATCCGCAGACCCGACTGCGAGGGAATATTTTATTTTCACAGAAAGGAAAATGAAATGCCAGAGCTCGCCTCTCCATCTGCTGTGAATGCTTGTTACAGCACAGCATTTCTTTTAAGCTGCCTTCGGGAAGAGATCGTATCAGGGAAAGTGTAATGTAATTATCTTCAACCATATGCCATGATAAATTAGATGTCCATAAATTGTCTTTAAAAGAACAGCATGGTAAATCATAATGTAACGGCAAAATAAATTATAGCATAACAAAGAATAAAGATAAACTGAATATAGCGCTGCTGACACCAAGTGCCTGCTGAACTCAGTTGGCTCTTGCCGCTCGTGGTGCAACAGTTGCTCAACACCCTGTGCTGTTAGCCTAATTAAACTGTCACTTCTTCAAATAGAAATTGATTTTTGTGTCTCTGTAATGTGGAATCATTTTGTGATGTATTTTGTGTCTTTGTACAAGTGAAATGCATTCATGCAGCTTGATGGATGTTCAATTCTTACTCTTTCATTAGTTTGTTTAAAATGCAGGTGGTACTCGCACAACAACACACTTAATAAGTTGATGTAAATGCATCTGTGCAGAACAAACTGCCTCGTCAGTGCACGTAGTGTCTGCACCATAGACTGTATAAGTCTGCACGTGTCGTTTCAGTTTCTTGCCCCTGACCTCTTAATGAGCACAGTGAAGTGAGATGAGGGATTTGAAATTTCAGGTTATGGAAATGAGTTTGATTTAGAAAAAGTATGGGCTCAGTCAGAAAGTGGCCATTAACACAGTGCTCCTCCCCTCTGAGGTGACAGCACAAGACCATTAAATATTTATGGTGAGACTGAAATGCAGATCGCTGTCTGTGACTTATCTCATCTGCTTGGCCATTATTCTCAGATCACAGGTTCTGAGGTCCCTCTTTAAAGCACAGCTACAGCTTATCACCATTACATTTACTGCAATTCTGTGTGCTGAGGTTCAAATGGATTTTAAATTTGACATTTACAGTAACTCCCATTATATCTAATGCTTCTCTCCTAACTTCTCATTTTAAAAAGTCTGATGATCTGTCAGTGAAAGCTCTGATACTCAGAGACGCTCTACCTTGTTTTCAAGGCTTTTCAACATGTTATTCCACTTTTGCTGACATGCACTTATATCAAAAGGTGGTCACAAGGGGGCAGTGTTTCACAATGATTTTGGAGCATAAACTGTCTTTCATGGAGCCTCTGGCTCTGATGTGCTGGATGCAGTTTCTTTTATTTTTCTGTTTATAAGAAATGACTTAATCCCCTCTTTTAAAGAATCATTTGACTCCCACTGAGATCGACATCAGGATCCCTGAGTTGCAGCGACCGTTACTTTTTGGGGTAGTGGGGCAAAGAAATCCATAATAACCTTTCAGCATGTTGTATTTCAAACAGTCTGAGGTGAAACTAGACCTCTGCATCTCCTCATGGTTTTGTGTTGAAGTAGTTTACTAGGTTGTGTTGGTGGTTTTACCATGAAAGCAGGTGATGAGTGGCTGTTTTGAGCGTTGCTAATAGTTTACACAACACAAATAGAGGCTTGTGAAGAGGTCTGACGTCTCAGCTGATATTTGGTAATCTTTGCAGGTATGAAAAACCCAGATGACACGACAAACCCCTGCCTCCAGCTGCTTCTGGTCAAGCTTGTTTGTTGCGTGTGCATGTGTAGCTTATTTCAGATTTTTGCTTACTGCAGCTTTAAAGCGTCGTGCAGAAGCAGAGTTGCTGCCAGCAGTTGCATTTTTTGAAAGAACCATTTTCCTGAGGGATTAAACTCTATTTGTGTGTTGTGGGGATTAAAAAAAATTAATAGTACAAATTCAAACACAAGCTGAGGTTTGTTTGCTGTGGCCACGGATGGCCTTGACAGAAATTCATCCCCTTGTTCATTCTCTACCTCTCTTCTCTTTCAATCTGTCTGTTTGACTCACCTCAGATCCCACCCATTTAATTAAACCTCTCATCAGTCACCTTTTGAAGGCTGATGACGAGAGGTGCAGCAGCAGCCTGTTAAACTGAGTCCAATAGGACATAAAGACTGTGTCATTTAAATTGGACGGATATACCTCTTTCCAGCCAACCCAGTATAAGCCAACACTTCATAACACAAATGATAGTTGATCATTAAAGTGGCATAAATGGAAGGACAGACCTTTCACTTTACTCCTCAACTAAGATTAATGGCACTTAATGATGTGTAAATGAGGGACACTGCAATTTTGCCGGAGCAATTATATATGAATAAGACATATGACAAGTGTCCGAAACAGGGCCAATAGCCACCTACAAGTAGTTAATTAGGCTGATGAGAGGTCCTTAATAACTTCCTACAGGATTGTCCTTCATATCAGAGCTCAAAAAAAAGAGACATCTGGCTCCAAATGACAGAAAGGACGTCAGAAGAGCTGTAAAGAGAAAAGGTGTCTTCCATTTCAGAGACTTGCTCCGTGTTTCTCTCTTCCTCTGTCTTCTTAAGTGTCTCTGTCTGTGTGTGTCCCCACGTTGGGATGTGTGTGTGCTACGTGTGGATGCCTGAGGGCTATTGGTGTTTATGGACAAAATGGTATCATCTGCTTCCCCTCTCCAGGGTTTCATAGGTGACTACATCTGTCATGGTCAGCAGGACTCCATTAGGAAGCAAGTGGCTCATTGTGGCAGAACATTGAATCAGCAGGACACTTTCCCTCAGACATTTATGTACATTGACATTATCTGTGTATATTTATGTGTGTGTGCAAGAGAAAGAGATGACAGGAAAGTCCAAGTTTTTAGAATTTGCGTAAATAACTGTGGGTTTTTTATTGAATGTCACTTTAAATCTTTAATTAGTTGAGTCCCTTTACAAAAGTATTTGTTGTTTGATGATTATCTTGGTCAAAAGCCAACATGCAGCCCTGACACGTCTAACTCTTCAAACTAAATTGCCCAATAACTCATCCAGCAGACATGGAGCAACATTAGGGCGCTGCTGGGCTGGAACGAGGCTGGTTCTACTTTTACAGTTACAGTGACACTGGCGAGACTTTTGAAGCCCCAATTATTTTGTTTTCGAAAAGTGACTTTGAATTTGTTGCCCATCATTTTCAGTAAAGTTTCACTCTAAAGGTCTCTCTTAACAACTAGTATGAAGGAGTGATTACCAGTAACAGTGTCCACACATCAGGTCATTATTGTATTAGAATAGAACAGATCTTCACCAGAACTCAATTATTCCACCAGGTTTTGTTGAAATCTGTTGTTTTTATTATTTTAATCTTACTTACAAACAAGTATACAAATGACCAGAGGTGAAAATGTAATGATGGCACATACACTCACATTCGCTTTTTTATTGGTTCATATCAGTCAACAACCAATGTCAAGCAGCATTAACTATTCCACGATTCTTCGGTCCAAGGAAAAGAAATCCTTGCTCTCACTTTTCAGCATTTCTATTCCTTTTTTGTAGTATTGTATGTAACCAAGCATCTAACTGCAGAGAAAACGTTTTCTTCTGGTTTACAAGAGGTCAGGGACATGGAGCTAAAAGGCTTGTCATGACGGAGATAGTTTTACTTTTAAAACATGGCTTTAAAGCTAAAATGTATGCATGTAGCCTGATTAACCCCGGATAACCACTGTGGCAAAGTACCTGAAATGTAAACGATCTCAAAATTGTAAACACACCTGCACTGGATTAATGTTAGTGGGAGGTCTATTGATTGATTGGTCTTTGTTTCATCCCAGGAACTCAGAGTCGATCACTGCAGGTCGGCTGCTGGCGCCTTTGGGAAAAGCTGGAGAAAGGGCTGATTATGTTGTTCAGCTCCACACACAGCTAAACACAACTGATGTAAATCTTAACACCAAGATTGAGATCGAGTGAAAGAATTATATTCATCAGCAGGGAGGTGTGTCTTCTTAATTCCAATCTACACATCCCTGTTCAGTCAACCTCAGAGTTATTAGTGGAACAAAAGCAAATAAATCATGCCGGCAATTAGCAGCCTACTCTGCACACAAACATGCACCTGCAGATATAACATGAACACACACTCATGGGAGCTACCTGCCACCATATTGCTCTCTGTACATGTATCTCCAGAGGAACTGTTACAGTGGAGACTGAAATTAAATCAAAATGAAAGATCCATTTAGGTGAGCCTCAACGTGCAGCTGGGTTTGGACTGTCTGGTTCATCTTTTCTGGCAGTCTGATCTTGCCCAGTGTGTGTGCGCTGTGTGAGTTTTCCCAGAGAGTTGTCACCCAGTTTGACTACTATCGACCCTCCTTCATTAGCCCTGCTTCCCCTGCTTGCCTGACATCCCCCTGACAAGGAGAACAGACAGAATTTAGACGTACACAAATTGCAGCGACAGAGCTGGAATAAAAGCAGTGCATCCAGGCAAGAAATCGAAGAAGTGTTTTGTTTCTTTGTTTTTTCACCTGTCTGAATATGCTGGTTAATAGCATCTGATAAGGCTGTGATTATAAAGTGATCTTAAACTAGGCAGGGACTGAAATTAATAGAACGTGACAGGATACCCGGAGAGGATCTCTACTTGAGAGGTTCTTGATCGTACTTATACAGAATTTAACATCAAAAGCAAGCTCGGTGTAATCTTTTGAAAGGGTAAGACTTTTAAGATTCAACTTGCCTCTCAGGGAGAGGGTAGGTGGTACTCGAGCGTGTATTTCTTTAAAAACAAACCACATTGAAAGGATATATATATTCTCATGAAGAGAGGGGAGTGTGCATGAAGTATAGTGTCTGTGGTAAGAATCAGTAAAATATGTAGGAACATTTAAAAGGCTAAGGATTTTGATATCACTGTCTTCCCTGCCAAGTTATTAAAGGAATAGTGTGACATTTTGGAAAGAATACAAATTTGCTTTTATTTCCAAGAGTGATATAAGGAAGATTGATATCAATGCAGTCCAACTAAATATGGACCCCTTTTAGCTTATTACGCATATATCAGTATTTGGGAATATAGTTGAAGTTGAGTAACAAGACGTTTATCATCCTTAAAGCTCAAGAATGAACGCATGATATGTTGTTTAATCCATAGTCCAATCCATAGTTATGTACCAACACACATCACCTGCAGCTACAGCATTACAGCGTGGCACTGTCACTGAGCACAGATTTTAATGTTGTTGCTCCACATGCAAGACGGCATCAAACATTCTACATGCACCGCATGCCACCGCACCCACTTAGATCCTGGTTAAAATATCACGACTCCAGACCTGCGTTTGACGCGATTGATGTACATCTTTTCATCTCCGTCTCATTATGAGAGCACAGAAGCATGATTTCCAAAATGCTGAACTATTTATACATTTTTTAAAACCCCACCGCTCTGTGTGCTTTTTGATGAACCCGGAATTCTGAGTACAGCGCAGCAAACACACCTCGACAAATAATATCACAAATGAAAGGATTTGTTTTTAACAAGAATGATTCATTTGTAAATGTCAGGCAGAAAGGGACCATTTATTTCACAAAGGGCCATTCATTCATTTCTCCCTGAGCGGCAAATAGGAGGCACCGGGCCTGCGGGGACTGGGTGACTGTTTGCTATAGCTAGGAGCCGCACTCTGAAAGTCATTCATCACAACCATTTCCCCTTTCCCAAACTCTCTCCAGCCCAGCTGTCATGATGCTGCCGAGATGAATTAGTTGTGTCATCCTGTGTTTCCCTGTGCGGGTATAAGGATACCCTTACTGCCCCTGGGGCTGTAAATATAAATCTGCTCCATCCATCCACAATAGTTATACAGTAAGACTCCTGAATCCATTTTTAGATAAGTGCATTGATGCATCACAGGTGGTCAGTCATGGTGGTGCTGCCACACTTGGCCCTTTCACAACCTGAAAAAAGAGATTTTGGAAACCGCCCGAGCTTGGTGTCCAGTGCATTGTTTGCACACACCAGCTATCGACAGTGTTTTACCATCTGGTCTGAGGCTGACTTGTGCACTCTGTAGTGATATTAGATTTTTAAGGGTTTTCAATGCAGTAAAACACTTCCCAAGACGGTGCTTTACATGCTACTTTACAGCTCACAGACTTCACACAGTGCCTGAAAAAGCTTCTTTAATGTACAATCACTGCTAAATGGGACAACGTGGGCTTTTAAAGGCCCGCAGCAGTTTTAATGTTTTTATTTGGTGGTTTTAAATCAGACCATATTGATGCCAGAAATGTTTTGGTTGCCAGTTTGTATCACTCTTGTCTAGATGGAGAAGCCTCTGAAACAAGCTGCATTTATATCGCTCGACACCTGAATGCGTGTCATGAAAGAAACAAGCAATGAGATTTGTGGGACAGAGATGGCTTAAAAATAGGCATTTATACAGGATTACTAAACATAATTGATGTTTATGGTATTGAACTATTTATAACAGAGTGCAGACTTGCAGTTCTATAAAATCAGGGGCCTGATAAGAAATAAATTAGCCAAAAATGTTTAAACAAAGAAGTCAAGGTTAAGATATCCTGACTTCTCGTTCATAGTATCTGTCAATCTCTGCTGAACAATATTTTTCCATGTAATCACAACCAAATTGCTGTGGATCAAGGATTTTTCAAAATCAGGGGCCCTAAAAGTTACACGATTTACACATTGGGGCAAATTATATTTCCAAATTCCATGGTTAATTCCTTTGTATAATTTTGTGAGAATTGTTAGTAAGTGATTACATTGTTTGTTTAGAGATTATGAGATTGTATAGAGAAAATTAGTGGATTGGCTCTTTATGTAGCAGTTTCACAATAGTTTCCAGTATGATGTTGCCAATCACACAAAAAACTGAGATAACTTTCCAACAGACATTATTCATTCACAGCATGTTGCACCATATAATTACTATAACTACGTTGTGTTCAGGTTGGCACTGAGGTGCAGTCATTAGCACTGTCGCTAACTGTGGGGATGTTCTCCCTGTGTCTGTTTGGGTTTTCCCTTCAAAGACATGCAGCTTAGCTTCAATGGAGTCTCTAAGTTGTCTGTAGGTGTAAATGTGAGCATGAATGGCTGTTTGTCTCAACCAGCCCTGACAGGGACTGGCGACCAGGGTGTACCCACCTTTCAACCACTGTTAGCTGGGATTGGCTCCAGCTCCCCCACAACCCTCAAAGGAAAAGTGGTATATGATATGTGTTTGTAGCATTGAAGCAGGTTCCACTCATTCACGACACTTATTATGCTGTGTTCAATCCAATTATATTAGTTTATAAAAAAAGGACAAACTTTCACAGCACAGTGTGACTCTTACTGCTTCTCGTGTTGTTTCAGTGTTTCTGATGACGTTCTTCAACTTTTAGCTTTGTTTCAGTGTCACAGCCTGAAGCTCTGGGTTCACAAGCTCGCTGTGCAGCTCTTGAGCTACTACCGCTGACTCTCATCTCACATCGTTCTGACAGTAGAGTGGCACTTATCTGACACAGTATTTAATTCATTCTTATAGCCCCAGAGAGTGAGAGACTGCAGGAAAAGTGGCTTTTGTGACATAGGTCCCTTTATAGAAGTTCATGTACACAATTATCCTCAAAATTGTCTCTGTAAATCACCACCTGCTCCTTTGTCAGTCCCCGCAGCTACAGGACCATGACTGCCGCTGCTGCTCTCCGTGCCTCCACCCCATTTCTCTTCCTTTGCCCCATCCTTCGACGCCTCCCTCCCTCCCTCCCTCTCTCTCTTGCATTCTCTTTGCCTGCTCCCTTGTCTCCCAGCGGGAGACAGAGAAAAGACTGCAGCAACCAGAAGAGCCAGAGAGAATATGGAGATCACAGAAAGGGGGGGTAAGAGAGAAAGCAGAGGAGGGAACAAAGGTGTGTGTGTGAGGAGGGTTGACATATAATGTAAAGACCTGCAGCAGCGAACGGCAGAAGGAAGGAAAGTGCTTTGTGTTCATACCCTGGCAAACACACTGGGGGTTTGTACTGTAAGTACTGAGGGTAAACAGTGAGTGTAGAGAAGTAATGATAGCACTAGAGTTTGTACAGCCAAGTAGATTTAAGACATAGTGGGGAGGAGAGAGGTCGGGAGGGAAACTGGGCGGTGTTGTTTGCCTGGTGGCATGTATTTTGACTCTACTCATGTCAAGGTCCGGGGTGGCCGGCCCCACCCCAGTGTGGACTCAGAATGACAGTTTGATTAACTGCTGAGCACCTCGACACCCCGAGCTCTCACAAACACACCTTCCACCCCCCGAGCATGTAGTCAGACAAACAGAACAACGTGGACCTCAGAGTCTCATTTTCTCCTCAGCCTCCACAGATCAGAGAGGATATTAATGTTGCTTCTTTCCCTCCCTGTTCAAATTAAGAATTAATACATTTTCTGTGATTTGTGATCTCAATAATTGCGATCCACAAGCTCAGTGTAGTTTCTTTACCCATTTATTTCTTTATTGAGATTTCACATGAGTAAGACCAGAGATAGATGGATAACAGTTCATTTGAATATACCACACGTGCATTTTAAAGATCATGCTGTGACCACAACTGCAGATTGTTTCTTTCTGTACACTATAATTGATAACTATTTATCTTTGATAACCACCATACTGTTGTATATACTGTATCATAGTATACATATTGTAGCACAATCCAAAAGTTGCACATATTTATACATCTTTTTACACACATTTTTTATTGTAATTTTTCCTATTTATATATTTCTATTTTTGTTTTGCTACTGTAATGAAACCCAATTTTCCCTCAGGGATCAATAAAGTAGTTCTAATTATGATTCCCAGTTCCCCAGACTCCCAATCAGAGGATTGCAGGGTTAGTTCTCTCACTTACCCTGCAGACACTTTCTCTTCCCAATATCTACAGATTCATCAACATGCAAATCAATCAAAATATACATAAAGCCCTATAAGTCTGCAGTGCCTGTACTGTATACACAATTTATTATGGGCTATATTATTCCCGGCACATCTATTCAAGTTCAGACATTTCTGCATCTAGACCCTGGAAAAAGTGTAAAACAGAGAAAGAAAGAAATTCTAAGGAAATAAATATATAAAACAAACAAAACACACTAATAATAAAATAGACAAGGATGTCTTTCATTGTTATATATAAATATATTAAACATTTTAAAAATATCTACCTCTGTTTTGAATGCTAAATGTGGTGGCTTTCAGGAAAAATACTGCATGTAATTCTGCATGGCACACACTGCATGCCAAAAGGGGCCATCCTAGCTGGCTTGCTAAAATGACAAGATATGATATGATGTAAAGTGGCATCTATTAAATTTCTGTGCTTGTCGCTGCCATTTTCATTTATCTTTTAACCTTTCAATGCTTCACTGGCCCCCCTGATTGAAATTGAGGTCCTTTTCTCATTTGGAGGAACTGTCAAAGTTGAAAAAAACGCCATCTTCTGATTACTCCCATTCACATTAGCTCCCAGCGATCAAGCAACTAATACACTGTAGTGTTTAATAGCCTGCGATGGAAATTCATGACTTTGCTACGGACACTGACATTTGTTAACTGAGAATGTTTCCGTAATTGCGTCCCTTTTTGTTTTACTGTGGCGCAGCTGACGGGTCTGACTTCCAAAGTGTGTCCATAAATTTAATCTGCACGCCGTCAGGGTGTTAACCAAAGTCCCCATCAGCTCACCATTCACTGGTTCTCAGATGTGTCTCAATAACGTCATTGAAATCACTTTGCAAGAGACAGATTCACACTCACAAATTGCTGATTGAACCATCTGTGATTATTAGAATGTTGCACTGTATTTCCATTTAAAGAAACAGTCCTAGGCTGCCTGAACTTGTGCTTCGGAGAGAAAGGTGAGGTATTTTTATAAATAGAAAGGTTCTGCTGCAGGAGTATAAACTTTGGAAAATGAGTGTTTTTATTTATTTATATAAATAAACATGTTTATAAAGAAAACTGCTTTTTTTTAATGGGATTTATGTTTTAATTTCCCTGTAATACCTCGACCAAGGAGGTTGTGTTTTCACCCTTTTTGTTTGTTGGTTGGTTTTTTTGTCAGCTGGATTATGTAAAAACAACTGAATGGAATTGCACAAAACATTGTGGGAGGATGAAGCAAGGGCCAATAAACAACTCATTAAATCATGGCAAAGGGGCCGATCCAGGAATTTTTTATAACTTTCTTTAACATAACGTGATTGCGAGACGATAGCTGCGTCCCAGTTCAGGGGCCCACTCTTACTGCCTCTGCCTAGCAATAGAACTGTAGTTTGACAGGAAAGTTTGAATGCCCCTTGGTTTTTTTAACATACATTTGCTGCTCTGGTGAGTTGAAGCATGATATTTAAGCATCTGAAGTCTCATCGCTTGCCGGCGCCATTACGTCTCCGAAAAGCGGTTTGTCATCAAAGCACAATTAATAGGGATAGGTTGAACCGAGAAAGATCCACGGACGCATTTGTCGACAGCATTTGAAGGAGCCTTTGAAATGGGACAATCTAGTTGCGCTGCTGCAACACAATCTTTCTTCAGATGCAGCCTCTGAGAGACGCGGTCCCTGAATTTAGACACAGCTATTTTCACCAATCCAAATTATTTGTGGAAATCAGGCATATTTGGGGACTTATATCTATGAGTATGTGCAATTTTGTTGTGTATCCAAATAAGCAGGATGTAGTGGATTGAAATGTGGTAGTTTAGTGTTGTTTCCTTGGCTTAGCTATAAGGCACGATTGAGTTTAAAGGGACTGTTGGGCCTTGACTGAGGTATGTACTCTGCATTCCAGTCCAGTTTTGATTCATGATGTATTTTAAGATCTAGTCAATCAAACAGGATATTTGTCTACGTCTAAGATTCTAAGATTTAAAGATATAACACCATAACAAATACTCCTGTTTGCTCACATAATGGGTTCATTAGTGAAACTCTTAAACTGCAGTTTCACATCAGCGTGCATTTGTTATTGTGTTGTTGTTAAAGTTGCTGTGGGATTGTGTTTCCCTGTCAAGCGGGTGCATCATTATCCCTTCATCCAGACGGATTAGCTCGTTCCATAGAGCCTCTCCTCTCCTCTCCTCTCCTCTCCTCTCTGTCTTGATGAGTTGGCCGGGGAGGCGGTGTTGAAACAAATGCTGTTAAATGCCAGAAGTGTCAGGCTCCATCTCAGGTGAATTCTAATGCACCACCCACAGCGTTTTCAAATATAAATTACAAATAATCTATGTTCACACCACAATGTTTACGCTTAAAATGCAGTCACTCTGTTGATTTGCGTTGGATCTTCTGTCACGTTAATTTGTCTTGTCCTCTCACTTTCGTCCTCGCCGTGTTCACAGACGTCTTCACTTTCTATGCGTGTCATCAAACTGCACTGAATCAAGGATATACTGGCACAAGCCTTGAATATGGGAAGCTGGGATCTCACTCAACCGTCATCATGTGCCAAAGAGAAACCATTCCCCATGACACCCTCACTTGTTAACACATGAGTAATCACCAGAGTAAAAGACTTGATTGTCCTCAGAAGGGACATAATGGTATGTGCTACAGTGTACTGTCGTGGAGGGAGAATGAAACGTCTAAGTAAGCAGGCTGTGTCCTGTTTGAACCCATCTGATCTCATCTTCTATTCCTTGTTGTGTTAGTTATTGTGTCATGTACTATCTTTGTGTGCTATCATTTAGACTGTGGTTGGTTAAAATAGAGTCTGCAGTTTAGTATTCCCTCGAATGCAGGATGTAGCGAGCCCTTTGTGTAGCTGGGCAGAAAATCAAAGATGTGAGAATCAGGCTGGTTGATTCATGTGGAGCATGTTAACCTTTAATGCAGAAGGCTGGAGTTTCCGCCCTGTCAGTGACCTGCAAGAAGTGTCCACCTCACTTTAATGCATTGCATAATTACACTGAACTTCATCATACCATGCACAGATACTGTAGAAGACAAGAACTGGAAAAGCATTGGCATCGCACATCCACTTCCAACATATGCTAAAGTACACAACCAATAAATTATAATTACAACTTTTTATATGATAACATTGTGCACACCAGGTTAATTGCTGAGACAAGAAAACACTGCATATCACTAAATCATCTGAGTGGGCAGAGTAATCTGATGGGGTTTAAACTAACCTCCAGGCATGGCTCGTTTAATCTGCCAGGGGCCAAGGGGTCAAAACTTACTTCACACGAGCTGAGAAATGTGGAGAGTTTTTCTATGCTGCTGAACTACCTGGTCTTATAAGTATGATTTTAGAAATATACAACATAACATAACATTGAAAGGATGAAGATCTTAAAAATGAGTTTTTAAAGACTGTACAATCACTCACCTTCATGCCCTTATTATGTGAGGGTATTCGATGCTTTATTTTTGCAATTTCCAATCATGACATTCAAATGACATCAGGATAAAACAGAAAACATGAATGCAAAAATCACAACACAACTTCCAAAGTGACAACACAGCTAATAAGCCACAGCACGGCTGTGAAAGTGACACAGCAACAAAACAAGTGCAAAAGCCACAACACAACTACAGGTGCATGGAGCACCCAAACAGGAAGAACACAAACGTTTCTCCTGTTTGGTCGCTCCAAGCACCTGTACCGTAATACCTAAAATAGAAAAGCATTACATTTTAAGTGGCGATTGATTTATTCAGGTTTTCACGCCTCACTTGACCCATATATTCATGACTTGACTGCAGTAACTCACTGTCAACACTCTCTTTCTTTGTGGTTGTGTTTCAGTTTCTGGTGTGTGACTTTTGCAGTGGTGCTGCAACTTTTGCAGTTGTTTTGTGGCTTTTGGATTTGTCTTTTCCTTTAATGCACTTGTGTGAGACGTCTTGGCCACATTACATGTATGAATCAGCATTACATGTTGACCCTGGACCTATATGAGTTGTGCTCGGATGGATTATTACGGTTTGCTCAGATTTTCTTACAATTGGAAGTTTTTCATAATCCATTTTTCCAACATGTCTGATTGTCTGCAGGCTGCTCATGTCTTTTGCCCCGTCAGACATTTTCATAGTGATGGCACCTTGTTCCAGGACACACATTAACACACACTGTACCCAAAATGTAGGACGGAGAGTGAGAATCAGGCCTGCATGGCGAACAGCTTTTACTGTGGATTGGAACACCAAGTGATGATGACCAACCAAGCATGAACCTCCACTTAACCAACACCCCAAGAGAGAAAGATGGTGTTTATAAAACGCTTTGTCAATGGTGCATTCATGCCTCTGTCGCTCGCAGCCCACAGGTTTCCCTCCTCGCAGACAAACTGGGACACTGCAGGGTCAAAACCCCCATTAAATCTGAGTTAGGCTCTTCAGGAGATCAGGAGAGGCTTTAAAGACCCAGAGGCATCTTGGCCTTTTTTGTTTTCCACATAAAGTTTCACATCTCACGGTGAAATGCATCAGAGAGTTGACAGTCAGGAATGTCAGGCGTTTTGCCAGCACCTGAGTCACCATGGATGTGAGTCTTTCTCTTTTTAAACTTTTAATCTTAAGCATTTAAAATTCAACTGGTGGAAGAGTAATGAAAGAGACTGCAGTCACCACTTTCTACAGGAAAATGCAGAGTTCAATTGTTTAAGGGAGAATACAAATTAGGAGCCAGGGGGATTTGTGTGTCTGTGTGTCTGTGTCTGTCTGTGTGTGTGTGTGTGTGTGTGTGTGTGTGCGTGCGCGTGCGTGCGTGTACATGTTTTTGTTACCTCTTTAAGACATTTCCAGCATAAACACTGACCTTATCAGGGCCACCTGACCTCATGGAGACCAAAGCTCGATTCTAATGAGGCTAAAATCATTTCTGAGGTTCCATTAAAGGTTAGTGGTAAGATGTGAATCATGGTCTGCCCACAATGGGTGGAAGTCAATGCAAAGTTCAAACATTAGGGATTGTGGTTTGTGTGTGTGTTGGTGCCTCTTTACCTTTTTCAGCATAAACACTGATTTTTCAGGACCAGTTCACCTCATTGGCATCAAATGATGTGTCACAACTTCATTTCTTCTGTCCTGATGAGGGTGAGAGGTGAGATCTGTGATCTGGTTAGGGTTAGTCATGAATTGGTCAGGGTTAAGTTTGGGGATAAGGTTTTGGTTATAGGCTGTCCACAATTTATTGAAGTCAATGCAAAGTCCTAACAGGGATAGCTGCTCAAACCTGTGTGTGTTATTAGGAGCAAGGAGGGATTATGTGTGTGTGAGGAGGAGGAAGGGGAGGTTGAAATTGAAAGTAAGAAGGGATTTGGGGGGGCAGACAGGAGAAACATGTAATTACAACATGACTATATGATTTTCACTAAATCCACAGTCTCTGGGGCATTTCCTCCCATTTTCAGAGACTAACTGCTGCTAATTTAGATGAAATAATCCCCTGGACTGAAGTTGGTGCACAGTGGCGCACTAAATCATTCTGAAGAACTTCGCTTCCCTGCAGGACGACCTCGGGGAGTTCCGTGCGACTGACGGAATACTCCCCCATCACCGCCACAAGCTGCTGCTCAGAGCCCGACAGCACCGAGCAGAGCTGCGTGCGCTCCTCTCTCTGCCACACGCACACGAGCAGCAGCCATCTGAGAGCGCACAGGCGAGTCTCGGCACAGCCACCGTGGCCACAGCGGGACCCACTGTTGGAAGCGCGCACCTGCGGTCCTCCAAAATGTGCCAGTGTGACGCGTCTGGATCGAAACCGAGACCGGGCTCCCTCGCCGAAGCCGGGAAGCTCTTCCTGAAACACACCACCCTGCACGGCTTGAGGCACATCTTCCTCAGCGGCTCCTACCCCCGGAGGGTCGCGTGGCTGCTGGCGTTCCTCGCAGCCCTGGCTCTGCTGTTCACCTGGTCCTCGAACAGAGTGCGCTACCTGCTCTCCTCGCCCGTGTACACCAAGGCGCACATGGTGTACGCCAAGCGCCTCGTCTTCCCCGCTGTCACCATCTGCAACCAGAACCTGCTGCTGCCGCGGCGCATGAAGAAGACGGACATATTCAGCGCCGGGAGGTGGCTGGGACTCCTGGGGAGGAACTGGCAGGTGTCCCCCGCTGCGAGGGAGGCGCTCACTCCTCTGAGGGGCCACGGTGGAGGGAGCGCGGCGCTGGATGAGCCGTCCTGGTCCCCACTGTCTCGGATTCTGGACTTCAACCACTTTCTCCCTCCGCCCCGGGAGTCCCAGCCGTCCATGCGGCAGCTGCTGGACCGACTGGGGCACCAGCTGGAGGAGATGCTGCTGTACTGTCGGTACCAGGGAGAGCTGTGCGGGCCGCGTAATTTCAGCACCGTGAGTGTCGCACAAAGTTCCGCTCCTTTTGCTGTTTTAATGCGCCCCCACCCCCTCCCAACAGGTTGATGCAGCTTCAGAGATGGATGCAGTTTTTTCATGAGGCTGAGTCAGAAGGTGAACTGTTTGTAATTGCCTGTCAGTATCTTTTATGCGTCGCGTGGATAAATATCAAGTGGGTGTGTAATTAATTTGCTTTGAACCCATGCAATCAGCAGGCTGTGCACACTGCGCATATCTGCACTGTTGCTTGGTTATGTGCCTCACCAGTTCAATTAACTCTCTCATAGCTCTTAAGCTGCAGCCACGTAAATGCAACAATTACATTCCTGCGTAGTCTCATGCTGTGCAGTGAGTGATTTGTCTTGTTAATTGTGTTCCAGCTGACAATATGGCTCCATAGTTGCTCTAATATTCCTGCAGTTTTCCTTAAACAACTGGCTTGACAACACTTGATGTGTTTGTATATTTTATTTAATTTTTTTAAATTTCATTTATCTCTATCTTCACATTTAATCCAGCTCTCTTTTACTCTCACTATTCACCCACAGACACTGTACATGTCCTGATTCAACATCAACCAATGTCAAAAGTTGACTCATTTTATTGGAGACTATTTTAAAACCCAGCAGGTTTCTGTTTTCCCCGTATCACCACTGGATCAATGTGTGTACAATCCTGTGCTCACAAATGACCAATTTGGCCCTAATGAAGACTTTTGATTCGTTTAGCAACGTTTTAAAATGCTCCCCGACACTGTGATGGAGAGCAGTCATGGCCGGGCTCGCTGGTAAACTGCAGCCACATTGATTGCCCATTGAATAGAGAAAAATGTGAAAACCATTGTTCCTCTCTCCCACCTCATTAACCAAATCTGTTTTCAGTTAAGTAGAATTTCTTGTCTTCTTTGAAATAGTTCGATATGTTTTGTTTAACCAAGTGTTACTTCTCATCTGAAACTTCTCGCCTTGGTGGTTGCTCTCGGCCTCGATGGCAGCAAAACATATCCCCAAATAATGCTTTAAAAAGCTGCGTCTCTTGTACTCACAAATTTAAATGCAACACGTCTGGAACCACAAAGCAAGTTATCACAGTCAAACACATTTCTTCTCACCAGCATCTTTAGGAACGCTCCGTGTTGTTTGTTATAGAGCATTTTAAAGGGTGACCAAGCAGAAGCAACCTGTTTTGGAGATAAACATTAAGCCAAAGTCTGAGTTTGGGGGATATGTAAGTGCATAAATAATCGATGCTTGGCCTCCGGGCGAGCAAGATGAGCTGGCGGCATGAGTCAGGCCAATAGAATCAGTCACACTTGAGACGTGAGGTGTGGAGGAGGAAGGCGAGCTTGTCCACGTACAATGGGCTTCGGGATCTATTGACTTTTGTGCAGGAACCCTACCATGTTGCCGCGATCTCTCATCTCTCGTGGAACTCGTAAATTTGGCCCCATCCCCTCGGCCTCATCAATCCCTCCTTCCCTCCTTGCGGCTGCTCAATACCTCTTTATCTGTGTTCGAACAACACACATGCTTCATTCTGTCCTCACTTGCAGATTTCAAACATTGATTTTAGTTATAAAATCGACCCGAGAACACAGCCAGCCTCTGTCCCTCCCATGTACCTGATTGACTGACAGTTTACATTGTACTGGGGATCTAAATAGAGGTGCATGTTCTCTCTTTATCAACTGTCTGAAATATAAACGTAATGGGGGCTCTTTTTATTTTATTGTAAATTTTATTGGCACTTTGAGAGAAATGCTAAAGCTATAAGGAACACTTCAAATGTAAATGGACTGCATTTCCATAGCTCTTCTCTAAGTTTTTACATTTAAAGCTCTTTACACTGAGTCACATTCATACAGTGATTATATATATGCAGCTCTTCTCTATCACTCAAACCTGTGGGTTCAGTGTCTTGCCCAAGGACATGTCAACATGTAGACTGGAGGAGCCTTGGACTGAACCATCAACCTCTCTGACTAAGTTTGGATCCACTCTCCCTCCAAAAAGTCCTTGGTCTTTGCTCTTTATCTGCTCTAACCAGACACTCGGTTCAGGCACAGCCTCCTCCAGACTTTGCAGAGTAGAAGTTTGCAGGTTCTACTTTTCTGGCAAAACTTTACCAGCTCTCTATCTGCCAACTGCAGCATCATTAGTCCACAAGGCAGAGCAGACATTCACATTTTATTCAACAGGTGTGAGTCCTGTGTGCCCTCTTGTCTGGAGAAATTCTGCTCTCGACTCTCTTGCTCTCTCTCCGCATGCACATTTAGCTCAGACCTGCTCTCTGATAACTACAGTCAGAGACATTTCAGGAAACAGTTTGACAAAATAACCCCCTGGAATATTTTCAGTTTCTAATGTAGGAAACCATCTCACCTCAAGATCCATGTCGTAGCATTTCACATCACATGGTCCTCAGCTGGAGCAGTTCATATGGAGCTGCAGATGCAAAAACATTGTTTTATTGTGAGCCACCGTCGGATTTATCATCTAAGTTGACTTAATAGTCTTCTATCATGTTTTCTATCATGAACTTCAAGTTCATGAGAGAAAACAGAAGCTGATGAAACGACCTGACCTCAAAATTCTCAAAATATTGTTTCTGTTATTACAGATAGTTCTTTTGTAAGTATAGTAACTTTGGTTTTATTAGTTATTGGATAAAAACAACACAGACTGACCTGGGATTGGTCAAGCATGTGTATTGACAGGACCTCGCCACGGTGGCTCAATCCCCTGATCGTTACGGCACATAGTGGAACTAATACACCCCAATATGGTGGCATTCATTTCTGGATAATGGGAGGAAGAGGAGATGCATTGTTCATCTTTATACATATGTTCTATGTTCCCTTCCCATGGATGTAGCATTTGTGTATTGTTTCAGTTTTTGAACACTAGTTAATGACCTTTACTCCAGTAACAGTATCAACAAATCTGAGTTGCTTCACCGCCATGCTGGACCCTGACAATCTTTCATAGGTGGTGTTTTTGTATCTGTCATAACACATTGCACCTTGGTGCTCAGCAACAATCTTGAAATCAATGGCGAGGAGAAAAAGTGGTTCTTTGGGGAACTTTAGGGAACAGCTTGTGCATCCTCGTCACATTGTCATGTGAAGGATAGCCGAGGGCCATCTCAACAGTCTCGGCCTGTCTGTCTGTGAATTATTTATCGAAAGAGAGACAGTGACATTTCCACACCCTGCTAGAACGACAGAGGGTGATGTCTCTCTCAGTGTTTTTCCTCACACAGGTCGGGGCGATTTAAATATTACATTTCTGTGTTTACAACTTAAAGAGATATTGTGCCTCTCTTTTTTAGATGCAACGTGAAGGGCTTAGTGTTCAGCGGAGCAAGAACCAACAGCAATATAGGATTTACTTCCTCGGGAAAAGCTGCTTAAGATACACAAATATTTGTTCACCCTAAATGCTTAATGTACTCGAACTAAAAGGTTAACAGCAACAGATTACTAATGTTTACCATCACGGTGTAGAGCTATTCTAAACTGACCTCATGCCTTTATCCTGCCCAGAATGAATTTGTTTTTCTTGCAACATTGAGAAAGGGTTTTGTGTTTGGTGATAATAGGCTTTCTGCTTCAGGTAAAAGGTTTTCTCTTTTCCAAAATAATACAAAGCTGCAGAAACACTGTCAGCAACACAGGATAAGAGAGACCGTTTGATAGAAAGACAAGAAGAAGCGTGTTAAGAGTAAACGTAAACGTAAAGAGTAAACCTCAGAGCTACAGAACACAGTGAAGATCCTGACTCCCCAAGGTCACCACGGGCACCCACCGCTGCTGCTCTTCACTCAATGCAGCCAGCACAATCTCCTGGTTACCACAGCAACTCTGACTATACAAGCCTCCTGTAGTCCGTCACCACATTATCAACACATACACGCAGATGGCAAGCAGGGGTGTCCGTACACCTCCATGCAAACACTGTACACACAGACACACACTCACCCATCTTCATGCCTGCTTATTCACATTGTTGTGATGTGTATGTGTATGCACACATGGGAACATGATAAACACACACTGACAAACGATTTTATCCTGGTTGTCTCGATCTGCCAAGTGCTTTTCTCTTCTCAGTTTGAGCAGCAATATTTCTCTAAATGTTCTAACTTGTCTCCTGGAGATTCTGTCTTTGTGAGCTGTAAATGGTTAAAACCTCGAAAAGACATCGTCTGAACAAGTAAATTAGTTGTAGATTTTTAAATAAAACTTGTTTGGCTGTTGTAGGATTTAATGGGGGGAAAATCCAGCTTACAACAGTCGAAGACATAAAAAGCAGCAGACATTTCCTTCCTGCAGGCTTTTCCCATTGTAGCTGATGCAGGTGTCCTTCTGATTTCATAAGATTTCCCTGCATTTATATTCCAAAGAATAATGATATACAGTGATCTGATTATGGCGAGAGACGACTCAGGGACTAAGATGGATTTCAGGGACATTTTATCGACGTTTGCAGTCTGCTCTGGAGTCACTGCACATAGGATGGCGTTGCAGCCACTGCTTTTGACTCAGTTTTTCCATTTACGCACTTGAAAGGTCACATCTCATATTGTGTCGACTATCAGACCGCTTTTTATTACATTTCACCACTTTGCGTCTTAAAAGCTCCTATATAACCACAGCATGGGAGGCAATCCATCGTGGCTCACGCTCCATTCTTTCCCCACACACTCACTGTCCGGGTTTCACGTTATCCTAACTTTTTTATTGTGAGACATGGCTGCAATTCTTCTCTCCGCTCCGTGCATCTGGTGTCTGTGACATCTGAGTAATTTGTCACGGATGGCTAACGTCTGATTCATAAGTCGCCAGTGTAATAAACGCCTCCCTGTGTGTTCCCAAGAACCTCACACAGCACATTCTTATGATAGGAAGGTTCCACTTTTTTAAACTGCCTCAGCAAAAAAACAATCCACTTGTGTCGTAATGTGGTTATTTTTACTGCCATGTAATACTGGAGCCTTGTCTCCTTTGTATGTTGTGATTGCAGACAAAGAGTAAAAGACTTGTTCTTTCTACACAAACCCCCCCCCTGGTTTCTTTTTACCATTTCTTCTTATGAATGCCAGTATGTTGAAGGTTAAAGGTGAGTTGATTTGGAGCTAGGTTGTTGTGATACAGGGCCCGCAATTGTGAAGCGAGACAAGCAGGGGTAGTAGGGGAATGTTTTATTTTGGATCCCGCCCATGCTTTTCCATCCCCTAATGTCTGATGATTTGATTATGCATCCATTAGTTCACTGGCAATCATGTCTTTCCCAATAGGTCACAGATCCCTGCTGCGCTCCTCAGCATCCCTCCAGCATGTCCTGTTATACAACGTGCGTCGTCCTGTTTGCATCGGTGGTTGTGTGTCACAGAGATAAAAGTGGAACTGGAGCACGTTGAGCTAATTCAATCGGATGCTTTGAATCCATTTGGAAAAGAGAAAGCCAGATGATGATATGATTAAAGCTGAAACAGTGGATTTTAAGCACAAATGCCAAAGATTCACTGGATCCTGATTTGCAAAAATGAATATTTCCTCTTTTATTAGGTTTTCTATTGTATCAAACTGAATATGTTTTGTATTGTGGACTGTTTTTGTATACACCATGTAAACTTTCTAACATTTTTGTGAACCACATAATCAATAAATCAAAAATAATCAGCAAATTAATCAATAGCAAAAAGAATCGTTGTCTGCAGCGTAAGATTTGATAATGATTAGAGCTGCAAATAAAGATTGCTTTGTCTTCAATTAACCTTGCTTATGGTTTTAATGATTTATCCTCAAAAAAATAATAATTTTCTGCCAGATCCGAAGTGTTTGAAATGGGTGTTTAAAAAGCAGCTGGAACCAGTGAATGTTTGTAATATTTATTGATCAAATGATTGAAGATGTTTAAATATCTGTCAAGTGCATAATTTATTCATTCAATAATTGTTTCAGCTCCAATAATGATTTTTATGAAACACGAGTCATTACTTTTCTTTAAAACATCAACAGTGAGTGTTTGAAAAAGAACAGCAGTATGTTTTTGGGAGATTTTTTTATGCCAGTTGTCATTTTTGTTGTGTGCGAGATTGCTCAGGCAGAGGATATCCCAGTTCAGAGTAAAATTCATGTCAAGCTCACTCAAGCACAAAGTGTATCATGCAGCACCGAGAGTGGGGAGAGCTCTGTATATATCAACAGCATCTTAACAGTGTAAGTCCTCTGAGGGCTGTGGGTGCAGGTTACTGCGTGTGCTTTTTATTTGCTTCTGAAACAATCTCCAGCTCAGCACCTCCTTTATCTGCACTCCTCAAGGATTAAATACCTATAGCTGGAAGATGAAATTTCACTCCAGGGTCAGGGATGAGAGATAAAGGTCGAGATGTGTCCTAACTTTTCCTTTTCTCTTGTTTCTTCTGTGTTTTTTAGATTTTCACACGCTATGGAAAATGCTACACCTTTAACTCAGGCCAAGATGGACGACCCTTGATGGTGACGATGAAGGGAGGGATGGGAAATGGCCTGGAGCTGATGCTGGATATTCAGCAGGATGAATACTTGCCGGTGTGGGGAGAGACTGGTAAGCTCACCTGGAGGATACTTCATACAAAACATCCTCAGTTCTAAAGTAGCTAAAACCACATTATGTGCATGTTTTCCTAAAAGGCGTTGAGTCAAGTTAAAAAGAGAATTTTAAAAACAGTTTAATACCAAACTAGCAACTTATTTTCAGTGTCAGTGCTTTGAGGATTCTCAGGGGGAAGAAGTGATCACAGGGATTTCCTTCTTATCCCTCATATGGAGGTCTGACTCAGCTATACTGCACTCACTGCAAGTCCCTTTTGATGTAATTGTAAAAACATAAATCCATTTCACTGCAGTGAACGTATGCATACTTATGGCTAAATGAGATTTGTCCCAAATTTACACTAAGTTATGCACCTGAAGTTTTCACATTAGTCACAAGCAGAAGCAGGTTCAGTCTTCAATGCAGAGAGCTCAGTTCACAGTAAATCAGGCAAACAGAATCAAAAGTGCCAAATATGACATACTTAAGGCAAAAAACTCTCAAAGATAAAGGTCATACACGTAAGAACTGAATGTGGGATCGTTGTACTCTAAGTTAACAAGATGAACTGGCAAACACAAGAGGAACACACAGATACTGTGTCTCAATTCAGGGGTCGCATCCTTCTGTGGCTGCAATTGAAGACAGATTGTGTCACAGCCGACGTGACCAGGCTTTCATATTTTGAAGGCTCCGACAAATGCGGTGTCAGATTTGTCCTTCCATCCATGAGAAACGAAGGCTCTAGCGAGTCGATCCTCCTGGAGTCAACCTAGCCCAGCCTTTATGGTCTATGCAGCCCGCGAAGGAGGCGTAGACAAGCCCCTTAAAGGCCCCTGAATTGAGGTGAATAAAACATTTGCCTCCTTTGCTAAAGAAAATTGCAGCATGGCTTCGCATGGAGCTCGCATATTTGTCACTGTGCCCTCAATACTAAAAGGAGCAGAGAACCATTTGGCCAATATAAAATCAGTGCAATCTAGATCCTCATCCATTCAGGGTCAACCCCTCATCAACACAGTGGCGTCTCAGTGGTGCTGCTCCAGGAGACCCTGAAAGTCAGATTCTAATGCTGCCGCGCCCGCTGCTGTGTGTTTGTATCCATATTTTATTCGCTCTGAGAAATATATGTAGAGTTCAGTGTGGTCACAGAAACCCTGCGCACGAGGCACAAAGCAGAAGACCGTGATCTGAATGTAATATTTAAATATAAAACTGCATCTTCTCTAAGTCTAAATGATTTAATAACTTTAAATGTTGGTTGTGTAAGTTTATTTAATAATAAAAGACTTTTATAAGAGCAGAAATGGTAGAAAACTAAAATTCCCATCACTAAAATACTGTGATTTTGTCACATAGTTTTCTCTATTACCTTCACTGCCAAGGTTATGTTTTCAATTGTATCTGTTTGTGTATTTTTCAGCAAGATTATGTAAAAAATCCTGAACCAATTTGAACCAAACTTGGTGCAGGAATGATGCATGAGCCAGAGAAGAGCCCATTGAGTGTTGGTGCAGATCCGGTTAGAGAGCAGACCCACATTTGTTCCTCATTACACTTTTGCATATATAAGCAAAGACACATTTCTGCCTTAAAGGTCCAGTGTGTAAGATTTAGGTGAAAGGGATCTATTGGCAGAAATTTAATGTAGAATAATCCTCATGATGTTTTCACTAGTTCGTGTCATCTAAATTGTATGAATTGTAGTTTTCTTTACTCCAGAAAAGACCCTTTATATTCAAATACTTTATATTTACATCGAGTGGACCCTCTCTACGGAGGCCGCCATGTTTTTTACATTAGTCCAGACTGGACAAACTAAACACCTTTTGAGTTTTTATGACAACTGAAGCTACCACAGTTTGGAAGGTGAGGGTGAGGTGAGGGGTGTTCAGCTTCAACATGCAATTTCAACACTAGATATCACTAAATTCTAAACACTGTACCTTTAACAAAGGTGGACAGTAAAATATCTATTCTATTCTAACCTTGTGAGATAGGACATTTTATCCGAGTAAATCGTGAATGGGTTTTGATGTGAAAAAAGAAATCAGACATCAAGATGTTGATATCTATGAGTTTGGTACAGATGATCAGATTACCTCTTTTCTCTGTCGGGCTGTTTGGCCTTGACAGAGGTACACTCTCCACAGAGCGCTTTTTATATTCAACACAATTGTTGTTATTGTGGATCCCCAGGAAAAATATCAACCCACCAATTCCTTGAATATCTTATTTTGTTGTTTTAAAGACCCAACGCTTTTGTCATTAATTCCAAAATGAGACAGATTGGCCCTGATTAATCCCATTACAACAGCATTTATCACCTGTTTTTTAATCTGGCTGAATGCCCTGCAGTGCAAAATGCGCCAGACAAACATCTGGGGCCTCATTTATCAAAGCACACATCAAAAAAGTTTTAAGTGCACATTTCTGTGCGTCTGTCCTTAGGAAAAGGAAATTGATATTCATCAAACATGTACATGCACATCTTCACACATTGAACATGGAAGCATTTTACATGTTCTTCATCCATCTCCTAGTGCAAATTCATTTACATAATCAGATTGACAATCATCCAAAATCCTGTTAGTCTTAATGGAGGGTTACATGTTGTGGACAAAAGCAGCACATGAGAAAGAGCTGCATGAGATTTATGGATATGAGTCTTATTTTTTGTCTTTTTCTGCATTGAAAATGGTATTGTTTTTGTTGCTTTGTGTTTTGAAATATGTCTTTTATTTATAGCACTACTTTGTCAGAATCAGAATCAGAATCAGAATTCTTTTATTTGCCAAGTATGTTTGCACATACAGGAAATTGCCTTGGTGTCATTGGTGCACTACTTATGTACATAAAACAACAATATAAAAAACAACAATATGTAAGAAATTGAATAAAATAAAATAGAATAAAATAAAATAAAATAAAGAATATACATATATACATTAACAGATTAACAGGGTTATGGGCACGTGCTGTGCGAAGGTGCAGAGATTGGTGATAGTGCCAGTAGTATATAAGTAATAAATTATAAATTATGTGCAGGGGGTGGGGTGTGGTGGGGTAGAGTCAGTGCGGTGCAGAGTCAGTGTGATGCAGGGGGCTTGTTTGTGAGCCCCACTGCCACGGGGAAAAAACTGTTCAGATGGCGAGAGGTTTTAGTCCTGATGGCCCGAAACCTTTTTCCGGAGGGAAGTCTCTGGAACAGGTGGTGACCGGGATGTGAAGGATCAGCAATGATCTTGCCTGCTCTCCTACTGGTCCTGGAGTGGAACAGGTCTAGGAGGGCCGGCAGGTCACAGCCGATGACCTTCTCAGCTGACCTTATGATCCGTTGCCATACAGTTAATTATTCTGAGCAAAAACCTAAGAAATTGATAAATTAATCCAGTGGATACAAATGAGTGGACACAAGGTTTAAAGCTGGAGTAGTTTCCCATATAAATAACATTCAAGCCTTTGCCAGCAAGTTCACACAGTGAAGTATCAGTGCTGGATAAATCTCTGTATTTTAAATCTGGTGGCTTTGGAGGCGTTGCTGCGCTGATGGATCAGTATGATCTGTTTAACAAAGATTTGTTTGCAAGAGCTTAAGAAGGGAGCAACTGTAGTGAAGGAGCTAGAGAAGGTTTTATGGTAGAACCTATATGGTAGAAAAACTTTGGATTCATGTGCATTCAAGAATTTTTTTTACGACAGATAAAAAAGAACCTTGGAATTGGGAGGATGAATTACCGTTTCAAAAAGAAACAGATCCGACAGCGAAGATAATAGTCATAAGAACGTGTCGAAAGTGTTCAAGGTTGCAAAGGGCAGGAGTTTATCACAGCAAACATCAGGTGAGAGGCAAGTTACATGAGGGACAGAATCAAAGTTTCAAAATATTGACACCCACATTCTTGTGTTTGGACTGTGGGTGGAGACGGTTCACCCAGAGGAAACCCAGGCAGAGAGAACATACAGACTCCACACAGGAACAATACCGCCTGGCATGTTGGCTCAGAGATAACCACAGAGCCCCTCTGTCCTCCCTCAGTAAGGATCAAATAATCACAGACGAGCACAGGAGGCTGCAGTGAAAGTGTGATCCAAGAAAACGTGTGCGTTGGCGGCTGTGACAAGGTTATAATTTTCTTGTTAAAACCACTGCGGGTTATATTGACTACTCTGCCAAGAAAACGTCTGTGTAATTGTTGCATACCTGGAATTATTTAACAACAAAGCACAGACAATGAAATAACTTGGCGGTACCTGAACATGCTCGAGCAGTGTCAAGTATGATCAAGTTTCCATTTCATTCCAAGTTTCTGGCCAAGTTACATTATAGCAATTGTATAAGGATGACAGATGGCCAAGAGCAAGAGCTGGGTTGCTACTTATGTATATGTGCTGCTCCGAGCCTTAAGCATTTGTCTTGGCAGCGTCAGAGAACGTCTTTGTTTCCAGTGTCAGAGGAGCAATTGAGCAATTGCTGAATTCCAGCAGCATTCCAAAGCCCTTTAATTGAAAATAGTGAGAAAGCCTGGCACTTGGAAGACGACACCAAGTGACAACCGGGGAGGAAAGGCAGCAGGAAACAGGCATCCCACTTTATCCCAGAGGCAATGCTCAGAGGGACTAAATCTTCTGAATCCTTCCCGCCATCGGCACAATAAGCGGAGCCAGGTATCTGCAAATGTGATAGAAATACTGTATGTGAGCCAGTACAGGTTTGAGCCACCATGTCATTGTGATGTTCCCCCTATCTCAGTATCAAGAGGCCCATCTGCGTCATTTAAAATCTATACAACAGAGTGCTGCAGCAAAGGGAGCTGTCAGCTGTATTGATTTCCCTTTTATCATCGTCATCATTTATTTATTAATTTATCCATTCACTCTTGTTTCCCCTTGCAGTAAATAAGACTCCTCCGGGGGCACATATTAAGGAAGTCCATCTCCTTTATGCTTTCACTCTGTACCAGCTCACGTTAACTCCTGAAACACCACAGTGTGTTTGTCAACTCTGCAAGTTCATTGGTTTAAGTAATAAAAAGCAAAGAGCCCCTGTTAGCGGCTCTTTGTAGCTCAGCTAAGGCTACAACGCATGCATTTTCATAAGTTCTCATGGGTCATTGTTTCTCAGGCTTTGTTTTTATCTTGACAATGTGTGCATACAAATTGTCATCCCTGTTGTAAACGTCCAGACCTTTTCTTGTCAACAGACGAGACGTCGTTTGAAGCTGGGATCAAAGTTCAGATCCACACCCAGGAAGAGCCGCCGTTCATCGACCAGCTGGGCTTCGGAGTAGCACCCGGGTTTCAGACCTTTGTATCCTGTCAAGAACAAAGGGTACGTCTTCGGGGGGGCAGAAAAGAACAGAAATAAAGAAAATACAATATTATATGTTGGCACAGGTTGTCAGCCAGAAACTGCAAGTTAACGTCTAGTGTTTGGCAATTCAAAGATATATTATGATTATGAATACAATCATTTCCCCATCAGCTTTAATAATGAAAATCTTCATTTCTAAAGTTTTTCGCTGCTTTGATGTAACAAGGCTGATTTCAGCTGGAAGGCTGTTCCAGAATTTGGGGGCCTTGACAGCAAATGCACAAATGTATGCTGAAGCGTGGCGTGATTTAAATGTAATGATTAAAAGTTTTTAAAGAATGATGAAAGTCGTTCATAAAAACAGGACTGAACACTGACATTAAAATCCAAGTCCTAAATGTCTGGCTTAATGGAGGGTAGCAGCTTTTTTAATTTAGCATTAAATTCTGATGTGTTAAATGATCCAAAAATAATGTTGTGTGTCATTGACATATCAATGGGAGGAAATGATGTTACATATTATTCTGCCACGTTTTCTTTTGGCTCTGAGCAGAGTCCTGACAATCATCCGACTGTGCCATTTAAAAATTCACCCATCTTCTAATCTTCACAGTGGGGGTGGTGTATGTCAGCATGGGTTTTACCAATTAGGATTTATTTACTGTTCCGTTGTCTCAGCCTTCTTTAAATATTGTCTGCTTTAGAAAATCTTTCAATAAGCAAATTATGTTTCAGTGTCAAAGTCACTTTTCAAAGCTGCTATTTGGACATGAAGACATGGACATCCAGAATATGTCCAGAAAATTGTGTCTGGACATTTTCCAGACTTTGCCTTTCAGGGTTGGAGCCCAAGTAGAGCAGCAGGAGGCAGGACATCACTTTGAATTCCACTGAAGAAATCACAGTTTTTGTTCACAGCACATCAACACGGGCATCGACCCTTATCGCCAAATGGTCTCAAATCTCTATGAGATTCATCCTGAGATATTTAGATTCTTCCAGTTTTGTTAGAAACACCCACTCGCTTGCTGTGAATTTTCTGGAAATGTTCCTGCTGTATTCTCACACAGGCTCAACTCTGACATTTCGCACTTCAGTGCATGTTTGAAAGCAGCTTATTTTTACATGGACACTTATAAAATCAAATTTCAAAACATCGTCTTGCCAACATGTTGGACGGTGTAGTCATTCAGTACGTCATCTGGGACAGTGGCCGTCATAATCATTGATGTATCCTAGAATCTTTGGGATTTTGGAGCTTTCAGCATCCTGTGTGAGCCAGGTGACCCTGCCAGGGATGATCAAGCCCTGGCTGGAGTCCCAGTAGCACTCACTCTCTGCTGCTCATTCCCCTTGATCCACAACCATCTGGAGGATCTCTCTGCTGAGCTCTGAGGCTCCTGATGGCTCTGCCCTCGTCTCCCCCTGTCACTCCCAGCAGACACACTGAGAGCTTTACTGGACTTTTCCTGAGCCCCTCGGTATCTCTGTCTTTTGAAATTTTAAACAGCGAGCACAAGCTGTTCGGTTTTGCATGCTTATCAGAAATTCTCTCATGTCATTTTACCAGTGTCGAGGCAAATATCACTCATTTCTGATGTTTTTAAAGCTCCAGTAAGTGATGTTTGAAGAGAATATTGAGTTTAATGAGTCTCTGTAATTTGAAAATGTGGCTGGTACTAAAAAGAATGAAAACACTATCACACAACTCTCTGCTCTGCTCACATTTTAACCTCTGGTGGCTGACTGTTATTAGTTTTTCTGCTTCACACAGGGACGGCATGATCATCAGAGTAACCTGGAGTAAATGTGAAATACTGTGATGCCTCTCTAAGCCACAAGGCTAAGTTCATAAAGAAATGTCTTTCTCTCTCTTACAATAATTTCCAATCAGTAAAGTGACACTTGTACTTTAAATATTTACATGTAATGTTATTTTATACTATACTTTTCTACCACATTTCTTAGGAAAATATGGTTCTATATTTGTCTGACACACATATCAAGGAACCACTCTTTAGTCTCAGATTTAACTTAAAAAGAAAAATACAAAGTTCTGTTAAAGATAGAACCAACTGTTTCCAACTTTTTTGGCTTGCGCACAGAAAAGCAGTGATTGTGTCCCCCGTTCACAGCTCAGAAGTCTGTGAGATTTATTTAAACTACTTTTTGAGGTCCAAAGTGGATTCAGGTTTTGTGTAATATATCACTAAAAAGCAAAGATTAAAGAAAAAACAAAAATACAAACAATTCAACCCAAAAACTGAACAAAGATTGTTTTTTGAGAATTTTATTTTTTCCTCCTTCCTAACCCATTCATCATGTCACTGGCTCTCACACTATTCTTCTGATTGGAGGGGCTAAGGCATGAAGGGTAGGAAGCACTGGACTTAAATATGCAACCAGTTTCAAGAATACCACCATTTACACATAGTTGCATCAGTATTAAACTCATGACTTCATTTATCTCTAACATGAGAAATCCTTCTGCAGATTTTCCATAAAGACTCATTATTCTTATCATATTTTAATGAACTTTACCATAAAAGAGTTTTTATTAAGTAATATTTTGAATCCAGAACCTATTTGTGATGGATCATTTTACCAACGTTGTATTGATACTATTAGTTTTACTTGAATGTAGTGATTCCTTAATATGGATTTACCTGAGTGGGATTCACTGTATGTGCGTCAGACCGAGCTACAGATCACAGTAACACACTTGTCACTGGACCCGGTCACAGTCTCTGTTGGACTCCAGGGAATTGAAGCGTGCCTCCCCACATTGTAAGCGTTGCAATATCAGCACTATGCTGTGATTTCAAGGGCAAACACTTCTCCACTTTCAAGGATAAGAGGCTAAAAAACACTATTTTGGCTGCCAATCAATCCTGCGTTTCTCATCACCTGAGGCTCATCAATAACCTGGAAATGGAAGCAACAGCTACTATTTCTTTTTTTAATGTGATGGAGGTTGAAAAGACTGTTTTGATTGCTGGAAATCGAATGCTGAGCCTCCAGTGTTATACCACCAATCCCACAGTGCGAGAAAATGTTGGTGTTTGTGGGGCCCCTTGGGGACCTTGGCCCCATGTGCAGTTTGCTTAGTTACACACCTGGGGCTCTTAAAATTACTAAGAAACTTTCCCCTGTTAGTTTGTAGAACTCCGTCCTGCAAATTTTATTCTTTTAAAATGTGAATAATCCTGCAGGGCATGATGGCGATCCTGCAGCCAGACAAATCATATACTATGACCCCTGATATGCTCCAAACCATGCAAAATGAATAGAGGAGGGAAAAGGGATGAATTTGTGAGAGATCTCAGTCCTTCCACGTCCACACCACTTGTGAGTGTGTTCCAGTGTCGACGCGCTGCAGCAGGATTTTGCATGCTGCCAATGTCGCCTCTGTAGGAGACTGTCCCTCTTTGTTTTTCTCTTTCTCGCAGGCTCCTTCACTTTTTCCGTCTCTAACATTCATTATAATTCCTGTAATACTGTTACTCTCTTTTTAATGTGATTCTCCACCTCTCTCTCTCTCGCTCCTCTCCTCGTTTTCTATATTTATTTATTTATTTCATTGGCTGGCAGGCTCATTCTTCATTAATGTAATGCAGTTTGGCCACATTTATTCTATTCTGTGCTTCAGCAGTCCTGTAGTGTTTCCTCCCAATTAACATATTAAGCAACAACTTCAAAATGTTTCCTCACCCAGCACCTCTCCGTTCTCCTGTTCTGATGTCCACTGAGTCATGCTGTCTTTCTCCTTCTACCTTTTACCCTTTCCTTTTTGCGCTCCCTCGCTCAGTTAATGTAGGGGGCGACTTGAGGTCGCAGTCTTTCCATGATTTGTTTTCATCATCATGGTTGTTAAACAGCTAAAAGCACACTAAAATGTCATTAAATCTCTCATGTCAGATTCACATTTTGTGCATGCAGAATGAAGCTTTTGCAGAAGTTTAATCAGAGGGAAGTAATGTCGCCACTTGGTGGTTTGGGCCGGCCGAGTTGGGCTTTAGAGAATGCAAAGAAATCGAAATTGCGACCTCTGGGCGCGAGAGATCCATTATCAAGTTATATGGTTCCACCAGTTTGTCCAATCCATGTGACGAGCTGAATAAATTCGTAAGTAGCAATTATTGATTAACACATTTTCCCAGCACTGATGGCTTTTATGTTTTATTTGACATTGGCAAATGTCCTTTATGTGAAAAACAGCAGAGGAATCATTAAAGTCTCCTGATTAGATTGGAGTTGGAGATATCTGGTGTTCTTGAGCACGCTGTAGCGTACATCTGCATTCATGTGTATGAATACTGTATGTGCTTGTTGAACATTGCCGTGGGTTATTAGTAACCAAATCCAGTATTTGACGCACATGGCTGCCTCCTGCACTCCAGTACAAATTGTAAAACGCAGTTCCCTAAATGACAACAGTGGCCTTTAATTTATTGCCGTGTGAGCACTCAGTGATGCACTGTTTGGACTGATGAGATGAAAACACACAGGCTTTTTATTTTATATAGCTTCTTACTTCCTTTCATGCGGCAAATTTTGCCCTTCTGTTTTTTATTTCCAGTAAGACAGCTGAAATGTGAATGATAACTAATATTGTAAAATGATGCCTGCGTATCTTGCAACTTCAAGATTCACTGAGGTTTTGTTCAAAGTTCGAGGTACATTTATTTTTCAGAGTAAAAATAAGAGTCCGAAAATTAAATTTACAGGACGAAAGTACAAATATGAAAACATTCTATGAGTTCGGAAAAATTAAAAACTGTATAGTGGCCTGATGGCTGCAAAATTCTTTGGTATAAAATCTGAAATGAACATCTGTCAAGTCTCCACCTCCTGCAGTTGTACAAAATTGAAGCTAAAATATTCTGGATACAGGTGCTGCAATTTCATGTTGTCAGTCTTTATAAATCGTCAGTGATCAAAACACAAGCAACATGGTACAGCGCTTTGCACTGTAGAGAATCTGTTGAGAGTGAAACCTGAGAACACCACAGCCGATTCAGTTCCTGCATGAAGAGTGGGCTGCACAATGACAGCACCGAGTGAGACTAGGAATAGGAGAAGCGTAGGAGAGAAGCTCCCACAATAAGCACCACTGCACACATGTATTTACCATGGAGGAAGATGAGATTCACTTTCTGTGCCAAGTACAGTAAATGTGTAATAAGTAGAGTAACAAGTTTATCTTCATATTGACAAAACGTCTGAGGTCAAATGGTTTTAACAGGGCACAGATAAGGTGTGTTTTATAATTAAAGTGGTTTTGCTCCTGTCTCTCTCTCAGCTGACGTACCTGCCTCCACCGTGGGGCGACTGCAAGGCCACGGCGATGGACTCTGACTTCTTCAGCAGTTACAGCATCACAGCCTGTCGCATCGACTGCGAGACCCGATACCTGGTGGAGAACTGCAACTGCAGGATGGTCCACATGCCCGGTAGGCCCCAGAGGAAGCATCTCATCTCTGGTTGTGTATATTTCTATATTTGTTTAAGATCCACATTGTCTGCAGTTGTGGCTGGAAGTCCTGTCATTTGAACAACTCTTGAGCTTTTTGTCAGCGACTGCAGATAATCAGATTCTTTCACACTCCAGCGAATCGGAAAACTCAACTATTTTCACTTTGTGTTTATGCTGTGATTGCAGCTGGAGCTCGCCGTCTACCCTCTGCACTTAATCACTGTGTGGTATCTGAGATGGCAAATTGAAAAGGGCTTTGGCTCAGAGGAAACATTTAGATTTAGCCTCCGTTAACCTTCACTCTCCTGTCCAATGAGTGTTAATGTCTCTATCCTCAATCACCGGCACTTTGAGCAGCGTGTTGCATGTAGAGAGCCAGACAATCTGACTGTGTGATCATCAGGATTAGCTGCTACCTTACAATGATTGTGCAGTTGATTAATGCAGTTAAAATCCTGTGTAGATTATGCTGCGCTCCTATTCATCTCTCATATCTCCATGTCAGAACGAACCAAAACACAGAGCATCAATGCAGAGGCGAACTAATTCACTCAACATCAAGGACATCAAGGTCTTTTTCCTCCATGTTGGACAGGGATGGCTCAGAGAGACAGAAAGGGTGATGGACACTAATGAGAAGCAGTAAAAGTACAAAAAAAAAATTTAAATCAATTAAGAGATGAGATCAAGGATGTAACATCCCATCATGATAAGGAGAGTAATCACAGCGTGTGGCAGAATTCATTATAAGCACAGACCTCCTTGTCGTTTTTGCATCTTCTTACACTCGCTCCTTCTTTTTGTTCGGACTGTGAACACTGTCTCTTTTCTGCCTGTCCTCAGGAGATGCCCCGTACTGCACCCCGGAGCAGTACAAAGAGTGTGCAGATCCCGCCTTGGGTAAGGAGATAACCCAGCATGCTGCATGTGTGTGTGTGTGTGTGTCTGTGCTGTGTGTGTTCATTGTGCTGCCTATGGCCCCTTGCTCAGAGCCTCTGATCCAGGTTGATAACAGACAATATGTTCAGCCCGATGGTGGCCGTTCTCAAATAGTCTCTGTCAGGCCTGGAACTAAGACTCTGCTTTTCAAACTCCCCTGTCTCTCCATGAGCTGATACATTTCAGGTTTTTTATGTGTGTTACCTGTTTTTTCTTTTTCTTTGATTGACTTGTAATCTCATGACGCTGTCTGTTGTGTTGGCCTGTGGCTGCTGCTGCTGCTCGCTCCTCCTCTGTCGTTGCATGTCCTCTATCTTTTTGTGTTTCTTATAAGAGTCTCTCGGGCCTCAACTCTCAAAGTTTTCTTTGATGCCTCTCGCTCTGCTGGCATTTTGTTTGTCATCCTGGGGTGACAACAAATCTATATGTCCCTATGGCTGCTACCTTTCAATCTCTACTTCTCTCTCTTCCTCCCTGTCCACTTCGTTTAGACTTTCTTGTTGAGAGGGATAATGACTACTGCGTGTGCGAGACCCCGTGCAACTTGACGCGCTTCGGTAAAGAGATGTCCTTTGTCAAGATACCCAGCAAAGCCTCAGCCAAGTATCTTGCCAAGAAATTCAACAAGACAGAGCAGTACATAGCGTAAGTCACTGATTTTATGTCTTATTTGTCCTTTGACTGTCCTTTTTTTATAACACTTCACTTTTTTATTCCATTTTCCACATAATCAACTTGGTGCTGTTCAGTACAACCAGTCTAGTATTGCTGGCTGCTGAGCTACTTCACATGAAGCAGTTTGAAGAATAAATGTCTGTCAGTGTTATATATATATCATTTTTTGGTTTGGGCAGGAATTCATTATTACCATTCATCAAATTTCACTGCAGTTTTTGTTTTTTAAAACGTGTCCAAATAAATTATTGCAATTGCAAACAGCAGAAGGCAAACTCATTGTATTTTACAGCAATTCTATTATTTTCATGGGACTTTTCATATATTTGCTGAATTTATTATGTACACCTGGCTAGAACTAATACAACACATCTGAAATGAATCCCTCCTCTAATGTTCAATTTTTATTGAAACTGTTTTATAGAGGGGATGAGTCAGACCTATGGCAGTTTTAGAGGATGTGGCTTGTGGTGCTGTTGAGTTGCATTATCCAGAGATGAGATCTGTTATATCACCTCCCCATCACTGGACACAGTAATAGAAATGCCTGCAACCAGCTCCAGTCATCACAATAATCATACAGGTGAATCATCACCCTGATGAAACAGTTTCCAAATGAACTGAACATGATGCCTGTCCCGAAGGTCAGATGTACTACAGGACTGTTGTACCAGGCTTTCTTGGTTGTAGTAAGTTGTACTTAGTAAATACAAATACTTTCCCTTCAGCCTCAATACGTAGCCCTACTTTATATTTGTGCCAGCTTCCTTTGTCTCCTTATAATTTTCTTTGTTGTTTCTCAATCTGTATTTCAAAAGAATAGAAAAAGGCAAGTTTCTTTGTGCAGCACATTTCAACAAAAAGGCAATTTGAAGTGCTTTACATAGATTATAAAAGGCATCATGTCACATTGTAAAAGCAACAAAAGACAACACAAAAAAAGATGCTTTTAAAAAGAAATTCAAAAGAGTAACACATATAATAGAATAAATGTCACAAGAAATAAAAGAGTGAAAATAACAGTGCAGTGTAAGAGATGAGTATTTATTTGATTCTAGAGGAAAACAACAGAGGTGTTAGCATTGATTTTAAAGAACTAAGAAGTGTAGCAGACCTGCAGTTCCCTACATGTGGAGCATAAAACCTGAATGCTGCTTCTTTATGTTTAGTTTTGACTCTGGGGACAGAAAGCAGACGTGCTGCAGACGACCTGAGGGGCCAGGATGGTTCATAATATAGCAGGAGATCAGAAATGTATTTTGGCCCAAAACCATTCAGTGCTTTATAAACCAACAGCAGGATTTGGAAGGAAATTCTCATGTTCACACATTTACAGAAAATCTGCTTTAAAGACTCCTCCCCTCCTAAAGCAAAGCTTAAGTATTTAATTATCATCCATCTAGAAGAATTTATATTAAATTAATGACATTTTATGAACGGTGCAGCTCTTAAATCATCACATAATGAACTAGAATGGCTCTCCATAGAGCGTATACCTCTGCCAAGGCCCAACTGTCCCTTTACATTCAATCAAGCTGCAACAAATCACACACTCATAGATATCAGTCCCCTAAATATGCCCATACATTTTTTCATGGAGATTCATGTATTCCCTGTCTAGTCAGTGATAATGTTGAAAAACAAGGGATCTCACAGTTCTAAATAACCTGTGCCAACCTTTTCTTGTGACATGTCCCATCCCTCCACCTGTTAGTGGAAATCCATTCAGTAGTAGAATCAAACAAATGGACAAGAGGGAAAACATTACCTCCTCGGTGGATGGCCTACTTTTCATGTTGTTTCCAGGCTCGATTGTAGAAAATTGTAAAACAGCAGTGAAATGAATTCAAGAGAATTTATAGGAGTGAAAAAGAACCATAGTTGACTTCTGCTGTCAGTCCCCTCCCCTCACTGAATCCCTGCTAAGCCACACAGTGGTAATCTGGTAATTCTCAGACGTGCTCCTGGTCTCGATCGGGATGCACTAAGGCTAAAACCTGTGTGTTACCATCGTTTTAATCGGATTAAACCTCTTTATCACACAAACAGCTTCAGAGCCGCATTGTTGTTCTCTCAATACACAAGGTCGTGTCATCTATGTCAGTCACCAGCTAGACAAGAAGGAAAAGAGTTCACAAAGCCAAGTCACATTTTCTATAAGATTGATCTCAAGTGTGTGTTTGCTCGAAGGCTGCACAGTAACTGCTGTAACCAGTTCACTCAACTCAAACCTGCAGTTTCTCATTGAGATAAGGAAATAGAAAATGCAGCTTCCAGTCAAAGATTAACTTAATCAGCCAAGCACTGAGTGTGTCTTTGCCAAATCTACTGAACAGCTCAAAGTAGTTCAGGGAAATGAGGAGACGATACAGCAGTTGAATTGCTTGTGTTTTTGTTTTTGGCATTGCACCACATGTATTCAGAGCGATGCACAAACCTTCCGCCTCTACCTTCTGAAGGTTTTCCCTGTGCACAGATGTGAGTTCATCCAGTCAATTTTTTTCTGATTGGCTATATTTCTAAGCGAGTGTTTACCGGTGTGAAACTGACGTCTGTGGCAGTGAACTGTCTTTTCCCCCGGGACTCACAACCACACAGCATGATGGGCTGTGGATAGAAGCTCTGATCAGATGTATTACATGTTATTCACTCACAGTACGAACAGCTTACAGCAAGAAAACATCGTTCATACTGTAACATGACATCTCACATAGAAGGGCCTGTATGAATCATAAGAAACACTCAGGAATCATCAGTGATAACAACACACACTTAGAACCAGGACCACTTGTTCCCCAGGGGGTAACTCTTTGTTCCCATCGGGGTAAATAAAACATTTTAGGAGCTTTAAGTGAGAAGTCTAAAACATAGACTGTTTAAAAAGATGGATGACATGACAACTCCCCAAATAGCGAGGTCAAATCATCTATATCGTCCCCTGGTGGCTGACTGCAGTACAGGTCATAAACCCAGCCTCCTCCATGTTAGTGGAATGAACCAAACTGTAAAATCAAAGTACACGTTTCATTCTTTTTTTTTTCAAAGTAGTTTTTTCTCAGTTCAGTAGTTGTCATCACTGATGTTCAAGTGCTCATTTTCCAGTAAGTTTGGTTCCAATTCTTCATTTGATGCAATAAAAATGTTGAATAAATTCATGATTGACAGCTGAAACTGAGTCATGATTGGTTGAGTGTGTATATCTCTACAATTTGCATAAAGTGCTGGATGAATGTTTAAAATTCAGTCGATAAATAATTCAAATGTTTTTTACAAGATGTGAATAAATAGCTGAGCTATAGTGAAAAGCAGTTGAAACAGCTAAAAGTAAGAAAATATATAGCATATGTAAAATAATAAATAAGTGTAATGAACTGATGAAATAATAAATACATGTAAATAGTTCCAATAGTTAACAGGATTAATGGTTGAAATCCCAAAACGATAATCAATAAACAGCTGAAAATAACACTGGGCCTTGTGTGTTCTCCATCTCTGCATTATCGGATATAATTTGCATTTCATTTGGAGACTGACAGTTAATCATGATCAACTTGACTGAAATATAAGCAGTAGAACAGCGTACCAAGCACAAAAAAGAAAGTACAAAGTCAATTCAATGTCTTGATCTCAACTGCAATGGGGTGTGGAGTCAGCCTCAGCCCTCAGAGGATATTCAGGAATCTAAATAACAGACTGCTGTGCCCTGGGACTTTAAACTAATCCAATCCTTTTTCCTTTCTGCTGAAGTCACAAGTTTAAACTTTAACATGGTAAATAATCAACAGCTCTCATCCTTTCCCTTGTATTCCTCAACGATCAGGCCCACCTCTGGGAAATTGGTAAGTGGCAGCAGGTTATTTGCTAAACCTGATGCGTCTCCTCAGCTGTTGTTGCAGAATCACCAGTCTTCCTCTTTCCCTTAGAACTCTGATAAAAAATAAAACCTGAGACATTAGATAATGTGACTAATGTCTTCCCGCTCTGTTTGCAGTGATAACATTCTGGTGCTGGATATCTACTTTGAAGCACTGAACTACGAGACCATTGAACAAAAGAAAGCCTATGAATTGGCTGGCCTTCTGGGTAAGAAACTGTCGAGTGTTTTCTTGGGGATAATTTGCAGTATGCAACGAGGCAGAGGCTTTTTTCAAGGTGACAGTCACACAAAGACTTGTGTCGTCATTGTGGCTTTTCATTTTAAAGCCTATGTACATTTTCATGAACTTTCCATTTAACTCCACTTCATATATCAGCAAATATCTGTACTTTCTACTCCAACATATTTACACTACATTGCTTTATATGTTCAGATAGATTTTTTTTCTGATCCAGCAGTGAACAGGTAACATGTGTTATTCATCCTTCCAGGTGACATTGGAGGTCAGATGGGTCTTTTCATCGGAGCCAGCATCCTCACCATCCTTGAACTCTTCGACTATCTTTATGAGGTAGAAGATCTCTAAAGCCTCTTGGATAAAAAGGGAAATCTGTGATATAGTCAAATGTTGTTACACAACAGCTGGAGCTGGACATTTGTCTTCCACACTTTGCATGATGGGAGCAGACACTGTTTGTTTCATTTTGTATTCGTCCAGTATTGGACTGACAGTTTTTTCACACCATTACGTGTTTTTGTGCACATGACTAACGCCGTCCTTCACAAGTCTGCACCTCATCTCTGTGACGTTCTCGCATCTTAGCCGCGGCAACACTGAATACATTAACATTTTGGATGTATTATGTTTTAGATTAGTCAGGATGTCTCTGTCAGTTCTCGTTAGGGTTACCCTGGGTTGTGTGGTTCCTCTTTACTTTCTCTTTTACCAGAGACTTTTTTTGTGTCTGTTAATCCTGATTTAAGCTGCGGGAGATGGACAGAATGAAAGGCAGCACTAGCTCATGTGCAGGAGAAACATGTTTGCAGATGCTTAAAATTTATCTCATTTGAGTTTCAGCCTTCTCGATCCTTCAGTCTGGTTCTGTAATATGTAAAGTAGCAAAAGGGAGAGGGCATTTGAATGCTCTCCAAAATCACAAGGAAGTAGTGTGCCACTCAGAGAGTGCATGTCTCTGCCAGGGCTAATGCCCCATCTTACCATGTGAAGGAAAGTGGGGGAAAAAAATACTGGATCCGCCAGTTTATCCAGATCTGCTCTGAAGTTTACTGAGTTCTTCCTAGGGTCATTCCCCACCCCTACACAAAATCTCTTGGAAATCAGTTTTTGCATAATCCTGCAGCCAGACGGATAAACAACTGCAGATGAAACTGGAATAACCCTCAGTAGAGCACATACCGCTGCCAAGGCCCAATAGTCTCCTTAAACGCACCAAAGTCCCCTGAATTTGACAATATTTTTTTCATCATTAATTATTCCCTGGGAAGTTTGTGAAAATATGTAATGTAATATATGAAAATAAATTCCCGGAGCCAGGTTCTTCTATGACCCATATCACATCTTTCCATCAAGTTTCATGGAAATCTGTTCAGTTGTTTTTGCATAATCTTACGGAAAAAAACAACACTGAAACCACCAAAGACTCAAACAGAATAGAAAACATAACCTCGCTGGCAGAGGCAATAATGTGTTTTGATCCCAGAAGGTCAGTGATGTTTGTGCTTGCCTATTTTCAGGTGATCAAGTACAAGATGTGCCGCTGCGTGAAGAAGAAACACAAAGGCCACAACAACAATGACAGGGGAGCTGTGCTGAGCCTGGATGATGTGAAACGCCATGTCAGTAGGCAGCTGCTAAGTACTTTCACTGTGTCTCACTGACCTGCTCTGACAGGGGCACACTCTCGCCTTTGTCTTCACTGGTCTCCGCTGTAGCCGGAGTGAAGGAGGTGGTGATGGAGGGAAGGGAGAAGCAAACGAAAGAGTCGAGGGAGAGACGAAGGAATTCGGGAGGAGGAAAAGACCTAAGAGACATGAAAAGGGATAGAAAAGGCAATTGGGAGAGAGAGGAGTAGGAGAGTGGAAAGTGGCTTGAATTTAATCGAAGCTGGGGGACAGGAGCAGCAGGGACAGTCTGGAATTAGAGCTTTAGAAGGTGTGACAGCTCACTTATTTCCCAGTGTAAATGCAGCAAGATCACTTTAATTATAAGTCAGAGCCCGAGCACAGAAGGGCAACTCCTAATCTGAGCTGCTCTCATGACGTCCCATCCCTTACCTTCATTATTTCCATTATTTTTCTGTGTAGTTGTCATGAATTTGTTTCCTCTTGCCCTGCGTGTTGCTCGTGTAATATGTTTTTCTGACTCAAATTAGTTCTGGATGTGATGCCACCTCCTCTGCGCTTTTTCCTTCCCTTTATCTCACCGCTTCCTCCTCTACTGATCATTTCTCTCGCCTGTCTTCCTCTGCCTCTGTCTTCCATCTTACCTCTGTGCGTTCTTTCGTTGTCAGGCTCCTTGCGAGAACCTGCGTACACCATCAACGTATCCTGGCAACATGCTACCTCATCACCCGGGCCAGAGTAACTTTGAAGACTTCACTTGCTGAGCAGACCCCGAGGTGGAGCATCAAAGTGCGTGTTATGCAACCAAAGCCAACCACACAACAAGAACTATCCATAACGGGGGAAGTGCGAGGAACTGATATACGAAGTCGAAACAGAGGCACTTTGTTTTCTTAGAAACAGAGGACAAATCAAAAACGTCGAAGAAACTTTCACCTGAGGCCAAGTGGAGGAGGATATCCCAAATATAAATCTGTCAGTTAACTCTTCTGTCTCTGTGTTTTCCTCTGGAATACTGCCGCAAAGGATGCTCATGGAGGAACCTTGCCAACATGGACCTCTCTTTCAAAAGACAAAAAAATGTAGAAAAATAAATGAATAAGGGAAAATGTACAGTTATCTCAGCATTATCAGATAAAAGAGCCCCCATGCCTTTATATCAACACAGCAGCACACGACAGTTTCACATGACACTGGCCTGCTGGTGGGACAAACATCCATACTGCTTACTCCACTGTACATGTAGCAACATCTGTAACTGTTGCTCTCCATGAAACAGCAGCTGGACTTTGTGTAGTTTGTTTGCGAATGTATCTATGTTCACAGTGAGTGTAGTCAGGTGTGTGGGGCGGGGTACTTTCAGGGGGGTCGTGGCGGCAGTGGTAGTGGTAGAGTTTGCATCATCTACCATTTAAACCTGTACTGGTGAAGATTTCAGGTCTCATCATGTAAATGCATGCTTGTATTTGTCCAGTGCATGTTTTTTAATTTCTTTTTTTTATTTTGAACATACATATAATTACCGAGTTTGCCTCAATGATAGACATATGATACATCCCATGTATGTTTCCATGTGTGTGCGTGTGTGTGTGTGCCAACATCAGTACCTGAGCAGGTACAGTGAAACTCTGTTGATTTTGCAACTGGATGAGCTGCAGTTAATTTAATTTCTCATCATTTTTTCTTTTCATTTTCACATGTGCCAGATGAGTCTTCATCTAACTTCATTTCTTCTTATCTCGACTCCTGGATGAGGTGAGGTCGTTTGTTTTCTAGGAGAGCGGAAATTTTGTGGGGCTGTTAAATTTGATTTCTGTATCTGTGTTGTAGTTGCAAAAGTCTTATCAAAGCACAATATCGCCAGTATGTAGAGGTGACGTAAAAGAAAATGTACTATTCTTCTTGATATATTGTCATATTATTAATATCGTATTGATCCAACAGTTTTTCGGTTGTTTCTTTCTTTCATATAAAACATACTCAGTATTGCCTGATAATCCTGTCTCCATCCTCCAGGTAAAAGCCTGGTCTATTTCGTTATTGCAGCATAAATAAAATGTAAATATCATTTTTGGAAAATTGTTATTCTCATCAGTGAATTTCTTCTCTAAAGCCTTCGTTTAACTTTTTTTGGCAAAGCAATGTATTTTTCTCCACATACTGTGCTGATGTTCATTTGTAATCATGAGTAGCCCTCAGAACATTTGACTGAGGATTCCACACTTGTTACTATCTCTGGTTCCTCCAATCAACTTGTTATCGAGTGTTTTGCTTCATACGACGTTTTCTCTGAATTTAATCAGCATTACATGAAGGGGTTTGAGGGCAGGAGGCTGGTATTAACTAGATATTGCTTATCTGCCTCACCCATTCATTTCTGCTGCAGTTTAACAGCTGCAAGCAACAACATTGGTATTTTCTGAGCCACATGCTCTGGAAATGTAATTAAACTTTTAGCTGCTGTACGACAACGGGATGGATGAAAAATGTCCCGCACAGCCGATACAAATTTTATCAAGATTGTCAATCAACCAGCAGCCGCATATTCTACTTCTTGTGTATGCTACTGTACATCTGGTGCTGCCAAGTGCTTCACTTCTATTGAAAAAGCAGCGTGGTGATGCATGACTCTGTTGGTATTAGAGTCCAGATGTTTGCCCTTAAACACGGTCGGCCTCCGAGATCCTGTGACCTCCTCAGTCAGCTGCACGTGAGTCCGCGGCTACCAGACATTAAGGGTTATTCTAGGATGAGGAGTTTACTTTTGCCTTATCATTTTTTCGTGGTGTCTTTGAATGGGAAACCAAACATCAACATTGTTCATCAAATGTGAGTGTGCATTCATTTTGTATTATTCAGAGGAGAAACCACAGCTGGTAACCACACATTAATATACAAGCGTTAAAGCTCCCAGGAACCAGCTCCAACATCTGATCCAAGACTTTCTTTGGGTGTTTGAAACAATTCATTATTTTCTGTTGTACCTGCCAAGAAGACAAATTAATCCAAAAAAAAATAAAAGTTGATGCTGTTCATTTCCTGCTGGCATTTGTGTCTTTGTCTTGGTGACAGCCTGCATCTCAGAAGATAACAGGCAGGGTCAGAATACAGGAGAGCTGCCTGCCAGTGACAGAAATCCTGCAGAAGATGCTTGTTGCATCCTGATAAGGCTCCACGGGCAAAGCAGGTGGGAGGAGAGTAGACGAACTGAAAATCTGGATTCACAAAGATTTCCACCAGGTAGTTGTTGCTGACAGATCCAGAAGTGAGAGGGTCAGTCCTCTGTGGGTGAGGTTAAACCATGTGCCCTCATTTCACCCTCTAATGCAAACTCCCTCCTCGTTGTCACCTTGTCTGCAGTCGATCTGTGGGCAGTATAGAGACGTGCTACTGTGATGAAATCTGTCCACAACTGTTGTAAATGGTTGTAACACCCTCAGCTAATCACCCCAAGCAGCTGCATGTGATTTACTGGAGGGGTTATATTCATGCAGGGAACTTCTAATGTTTGTTGTTATATTTTAATGAGGGTTGTTTGGAAGATGTCTGTACCCACATCTGTCACTTTAATCAGCCCGTCTGCTGTCACCCATGTGCTCAGACTCAGGGTCTTTGTAGACCAGAGGTATGATTTCCTCCTAATCCTATTATCACATCACATTATCAACATCCACAAGGATATTAAGCTCCTGTTGCACAATCCCTCAATATGCTACACAGTGTATATTATGATTTTCAGTCATTAAATAAACACAAACACAAACTTCATCCAGTTTGGGGTTTCGTGCAGCAGTTAACTTTATCCAGTACAAATGGTTTTCACAAAGAGTTTGTGTTTTTTTAATATGACTGTTCAGTATGTGATTATTTATGACCCAGTGTTAAAGCAGGCTTGTTTCAGTTATAATTGTAACTGTCACATTATAATTGTGTATCCTATGTTCAAAACTACAAGCAGTGTTCTTTCTGCTCCACCACATTTACATGACAGCTTCAGTTACATTGCAGTTATGAATTATCTATTCAAAATCAGTTATCATAGATTAAGATACCCAGCAGGACATAAAGCGGTTGAAATGTACTTCATCTTTATCAGATGCAACACTGAAGGGAAGTACACACATTGCTTCATAGATAACTAGAATTGTGATCAGAGGAGCACATACCTCCATCAAGGTTATTATCTCACAATGTTTATTTATACTACTTTTGCTCAAGTAAACTACTACTACTGAATACTTGTTCCTTCATTGCCCAACACTAGTATACAACACTACACTAACGCTGGGTAAAAATAATTTCAAACAACTCATTGCACATTGATCAGAGATGAATATGACTCAAAGTATGTTCCGTTTAGATGCAGTGCTTTTACATATATAGTATATATATATATATGTACACAATATAATACTGGATCTATAGGCCACAGTACAGAAATAAATATTTAAAGTAAGACTGACACTCCGGCTTGTCTCTGTGCTCTCTCTCCGCCTGCATGTCATGTGATTCACATGAGTGGTATAAATTTATCCTGTCAGATCTGTCAGTGCAATTAGGATGCTCAGTCGTTGTTATAGATAAGGCTGCGGCCCGGCTCCTCTGGGCTCCACTTTACATTCAGCTCGTTAAGAGGATTAATAATTATAGCCACGTCAAATTTCTCAGCACAGAAAGACGCTGTATGAGATTTGAGACTGGAGTCTGCCTGATTTGTCCTTTCATTTGTTTTAAGTGTGAACCCTGGCTCATTTGTTTAATATCGGCCCGACAAAGGACAAACCTAATCAGCTGTCATCGCACACACAAAGGATGTAGAATCCTCTCTGGAGATTTGAAGAACAATGCAGTGAATCAGATGCTCCAGATTCCTATAAATGAGGAATTTGCAACACCTTGTTCCAACGTACACAACGTATCCCCCTTCCTCCCTCATATGCACTTGCTCGATTGCAGACTGATCAAACACACACAGGCTACGCAAACAGATGGGATGCCGTGTTTGGTACTGTTGTAGCTTCACACTAATTGGAGGGAGAAGTGTAATGACATCAAAGTTTGGAAACAAGGAAGTGTTTGATTCTTTGGGTGACGTACACGACCCCAGCTGCTCACACACTCAAACAGAAACCAGCACACAGGCTCAGTATCATCTGTCACTGTCTCTCTAATGTAATAATGATGATGATATAGATTTGAAGGTCATTAAAAAGCGTTTCACTTTAAAAATCCATCCTGTCACAGAGGTGCAAATGAACAAGGTCGGAGTTAAATCACTCATGTATGAAGCACTGCTGTGGCGAGGGAAATGAAGAAAATATTGAACTGAATTTGATTCGTGGATTTTGTTCTAACTTGTTCCAAATGTGGACATTCAGCAGCAGAGACCATGAAGGTTGATTTTTTATTTTTATGCTAATGGTATAGTTTCTGTCCACACCACAACTCTCTGATTACTCCTGTAATAACTGTGTATTTGTTCTGCACCTCTTATATTCATATTTATTTTAGTCATATTCCTACCTTTATTTTTGCAAACAACTACGGCTGTTTTACAGGCTTGTCTCTCATTGGTCATCTTTATTATTTAGTCTCTTGTTCTTTGCTCTATGTACAATGCCCTTGACATGCTGCTGTAACACAATCATTTTCCAATTTGGGATCAATAAAGTACATCTGTCCATCTATCTATCTTTCTATCTATCGATTCATTTATCAGTTTATCTATCCATCCATCCATCTGTCTATCCATCTATCTATCTATCCATCTATCTATCTATTCATCTATCAGTTTATCTATCCACCTATCTATCTGTCTATCCATCTATCTATCTATCTATCTATCTATCTATCTTTCTATCTATCTATTCATCTATCAGTTCTTCTATCCATCCATCTATCTAATCCCTCTTAATACTTGAATTTTGAATGCAGGACTTTTACATGTAACAGTAGTTATAAAGTTATAAGTTGTAGTTTATCAATATAAAAGATTTGTGTCTTCCACCTCAGATCTAATGAGAATCTGATCAGTCATTTTTCCAATAATCAATAACCTCATGATCCCCTCCACCAGCTCAGTGTTGCTGCAGTACCCTGACCCTCCAGCAGGGGTCCCCAAGGCCTCGCAGCCACTTCCCGCGGCTCAGTTCTCGCGGTAACTCGGCGGCTCCACCGGCGGCGTCATTCACAGAGGAGATGGCGGCCAGAGGCGGCTTCCAGACGGCACCTACGGGTGGTGGCGGCGGAGCGATGGGACCTGGACCACCGGTACCGGGCGCGGGACCAGGCATGGGACCCGGGACTCCCTCGGGAAGGATGGGCCCATCGTCGGCCGCGCAGAACCACATGTACCGCTCCCCGATGCCTGGGCCTGGATACCCGGTGAGATATCGCTCCATCTTGGCTCCTGACGCGTTAGCCTGTCCGCTAGAACAAAGCCTTCCCACCGCTGCTTTGTCACCAGCGGCTAACGATCACCTCCGCGGCCGGTGCGGGCCACGGCTCGGACCGAGACACCGCCCGGCCGAGGAGCAGTTAACCTGCCACCGGCACCTACACAGACCACTTTGACCGAGTGTGAGAGTTTGTTCGCTGGTTTGAATCCGCCGAACCTCCCGCCTGCTAACGTTAAGCTTAGCTAGTTAGTCACGGTAGCCAATTAGCTCAGGCGGCTAACGCGGCTAGCTGCTGGTGAACTGCTCCTTTATCTCTCTGAAAACAAACCGTGAACATTTAGAGTCGTTTGATGAAAAAGCTCAGTGAAGTGAGTTGCTCATATCTCGTGTTTTTACTTCGCAGAGTTTGTTGTAGGAGAAAGTTTTAAAGCTGCTCAGCTCGCTGGTTCATTGTGCACTCATGAATGAACAGGCTGCAGTTTGAGTCGATGCTAATCCTCAGATATAAACAGAGATCACAGGAGGGACTCGAACCAGGACCAGGGTGGTACAGTGTGTTGTAGGTGGGACAGATCACCCGCTGGAGTTCTGCACTTTGCACAGGCTAAACATCTTGAACCTGCATTTAGTGAAGCTGCAGTCATCTGGCAGCCGGAGGAATTACACGTCAACGCAACTGGTCCAAGATGGTCCCTCCATAAAGTTCAGAGCTTTTCTAACTCTCAGTGAACTTCTGCAGATACTTACTAGTTCATTCAATGTATTTATTCTACACGTGCAGTTAAGTAATCATTCGACAGAGAAAACAACTGGCAAGTATAATGGTTTTATTTGAATCATTAAAACTTTCAAGTCTGTTTTTCTAACTTCTTAAATAGGACTTCACCCCCCCCCCCCCCCCTTTTTTTTTTCATGCACACCAGAGTGAACATCTGGAGCATGTGGTCAACTTGCACTGAGGGGAAATTATGTTTTTGTGCAGATTAGTAGCAGGACAGATTTATGGAAAAGATGAAAGTCAAAGGGAAGAGTAGTCGACTGCACATGAACTACTTCTTCATCGATGTCTGTTCTTCCTTCGTTATGGAGAAAGTCAGTGTCTACAAATATTGAAATCATCATTTCAAATGTTTAACCACTGGACACAAGATGTCTCCCACTTCACACATGCTATGCATTTGGAAAATATTTAGACCTCTTTGATTCCCTTTCATCCCTCGCTAAAATACATAAAAGTACAATGACTGGCTTCCACTTTAGACCAAGGAACTTTGCCTTCATCAGATAAATATGAAAATAGTCACATTGTCTATTTCATCGTATATGCAATTTTAACAGCACATTTTGACCAGAGGGGGATTTAAACCCTGATATTTCTTCTAGCTGCACAATATTTTTTTATTGTCCATCTAGAAACATTTCTTTTCAATTGACCCACAGATTATTGTCTCACAATGTTGGTGTATTTGTCCATGTGTAGTTTTGGGATATAACTTAATATACTGATCCGCTGCACAGTGTTTTCATTGGACTGGCAGCACTATATTCATCTCCAGCAAATACACAGTTTCTTTGAATCATGACAAAAATCGAATGATCAGTTACAGGGTTTGAAGTGTTTGCTGCTTAGCTACTGGCAGCCTGGAACGCAGCCGAGTGAAAGGATGATCGTTTTTTCTCTCGCAGCCTTGACTCCTTTCAGTCTTACATGCAGCCTTTCACAGCACATTCAAAGAGGATTTGTACTCAGAATACTGCTGAACTCTAGTTGTTCTCGGGTAAACCAAGGTTGTGCTGATGTATTGTGTAAAAAGCACGTAATGACCAACATACGGTCCCTTTCTGCCCACACTGCGCTTTGTGGGAAAGGTAGAGCACATACATCCACCCTGTGCTGTTGACAAGCCAATGTCCGTCACTCTTCCTCGCTTCCACCCTCCACCAGGAGATAGTCCCTTAAATTCTCATTTGTCAGATTGGCTGCTGGAGGGAACACTGCAGAGATTTTTCATTCATCTGCTTTTCTTACCCGCACTCATGCAGTTAGGTGCACAAAGTCGCCTCTTTGAGTTTTTAGCACACGGCTTGGTGAGTTGGTCGCAGTTATTGTTCTGCATTTACTCGTAAGAATGAGTTTGCATGCGTGTTGTTGCTGCCTCTTGTAGGACAATTGATGTTCCAGGTAGATGAATTATGTATGTACTTTATTGACCACTAGAACATCTTGTTTTAATTGTTTAGTAAATGCTTTTAATATTAGATGATGTGCTGCTTATGTGCTGTGTGTTATTTACATTTCAGCCCTGATTTGTTTGGTATTATCTAATCCTTTGTCTTATAGAAAATGTGACAACCATATTAGACAATATCCGTACAGACTGAAGTGATGTGAGGATCGTCAATAGCAATCTGCTTTTTTTCCTCAAAAGCCATTTCAAGGCTTTCATCACACACGTTGACCTTGGGAATGCAGGTTGCTTTACGAATGAGGCATTTTGTGCTTTTACCATTTCAGGCATCGTAGATTCACAGCAACTCACGGACCTATACATTTAAATGGAAATGCATACAGTTATACATACATATGCTGAAGAAATTTCTTTTAGGAGGCATGGTGATGAGCACAGATTTCAAATCAATTTAGATTCACTTTAAGCACACAGGGTGTTTCACATCTCGCATCTTGTGCACGTATCTTTTTGAATAATGTAATAATGCAAAATTGCTCATATTGTTGGGTCCATGTCAAAGATTGTGACCTTTTTGTGTGGGAAGGGACACCAGTTTAAAGTTGGCATATTATTCATATTTTGTGTAATCAACATTTTCTTGGATAATTATCTGCTCTTAGTTTGGGCGTAAACAGAACAGTGGAAAATGTGCAGTGTAAACCAACAGTCAAAAGGACAAAGACATTTATCTCGTTGTAATTAAAGCCAAGGAGCAAATTCACACATTTTAGAAACAGCAGCTATCAAATAATTTCTGATGAATATTATGTGCAGAAAATGCTTAAACTGGTCTTTGAAAAGGAGTAAAATCTGAGTCTAGTATTCAAGTTTACATCAACCACCTACAACTACAGATATTAGACCAGATTCCAGCACCTGAGGCTAAATATTAGAAACAGTGGTGAAATCTGTTTCACATCTGCATTACCTCAAAGCAGATAAGGTTCAGTGGCTGTAGAGAAAGAAAACTAATGTGCAGAAAGTATTGTCTGAAGTTATTTTTACTTGTCTTTCCTGTGCAGAGACCGGGCATGCCTCCATCCAGCCGTATGACCCCACAGGGACCAGCCATGGGCCCCCCAGGATACGGCAACAGCCCCGTGTCTCGCCCTGGGATGCCTGGTGTCATGGACCCGTCTCGTAAGAGGCCAGCTCCACAGCAAATTCAGCAGGTTCAGCAGCAGCAGAACCGCAACCAGCAGTAAGCCCACCCCCCCAGCTCCTTCTTTACGAGTCTTTGCATGTGTGTCACACTACTGTTGCCGAGTCTACACCTCCGAATGAAGAGTTTGACTGTCTTAATGAGAGGACGCACAGAGCTGCCTCGACTCACTGTCAAGCATCTTTTTGTTTTTACAGCACAAAGAAGAAGAAGATGGCTGATAAAATTCTACCTCAGAGGGTGAGTATGAGTCAAATACCGGTGAACTGAAATCCATTTGTTCTGGCCTTCAGTGTGTTGGAGAGATTATGTTTGTCCATTCAAATATAAATTCAGATGCCGCAAAAAAAAAGAGTTGGTGGTGAGAGCTGTGTTTAAAATCATTGGAGTGTTTGCACTTCACAATATCGTCAGTGTCATTCTCGCCCAGATTAAATGGACTGCAAGAGCTTTTCTAGTCTTATCGACTACTCAAAGCACTTTACAATATTGGTTTTATTCACACACACATTCATAAAGACGGTGCTATATGTACAGCGCTTACTAACTCACACTCAACAAGAGCCAGGAATTAAACCATTGACCTTATGAGTGGATGACCCACTCTACCCCCAGAATGAGAGTGGTGGTGTCCACGGTGATGTTGTTTTAGGTTTCCTCAAAACTGCCTTTAAAATGTATTAAAGCAACTTTAATTTCATTGACAAAGGTGTTTGAATATTTTTCTAGCCTGCTGTGTGAATGTTTACTTCCTAAACATTGTGCAGCTCTGATCCAGTGAGTGGAAGCACATGTTTGAGGTAATTGCTGCTAAAAAAGGTTCAACCAGTTATTGCATCCAAGGGTTCACTTGTTTTCCCTCCAGCATTGTGAATATTTAATGCATGTGATCAATGCAGACACATTAGCCCAAGCTTATCTTATTACGTTGAGCATCACTGCAAAGAACCAGGTTATTCAGACGGCTTCACAAACCTTTTCTCTAATGTCTCTAATGTCCAGTTCCTCTTTGAGATACAGAGCAGCTAGACAGAATGCTGCCATAACATTTGTTGAGAATCAATACATGAGGATATGGTTGACAACTGATGGTGAATTCCTTAAGGTGTACTCTGTTATACTTGTTTAATGTTGCTCCAGTTGTTACCAGTATCTTCTCTTCTGCTCCAGATCAGGGAACTGGTCCCAGAGTCTCAGGCTTATATGGATCTGCTGGCTTTTGAGAGGAAGCTGGACCAGACCATCATGCGCAAAAGGCTGGACATTCAAGAGGCCCTCAAGAGGCCCATTAAGGTACGGTTTCATTTAACTCTCGACTTCCTCATACTCTTGTTTTCAAACCCTAAATTCATTTTAAAGTCATACAGAAGTTCCGGGGGCCTCCATGGTGCCAGTAACTGGCTGTTTAAAAGTGATGAACTTCAGTCAAGGCTTGTTAATCAAAAATATTCACACTTGTACGAGTTCATACATTTCACAGGCTGCCATTTGTGGGGGTATTGTTACCTTCGCTATGATGATATCATCTGGTATCTGTTCAGAAGAACAGGATGTTAACGTCATTTTCAATTAAGCTAGTTGAGGTGTCTTTGCCTTAAATTAAACCCAGATGTTTCCTTTATGTTCGTTTTGCAACAATGGTTGTGTTTGAGTGAGGGTATTAAAGAAAAGTATCAATGATGAGCCCTGTTGATGTTGTGGCGTCATTTCAAACAAATTGACGTTAAAACTGTAGCGAGTCAGCGACGTTGCTAAGTCTGTGAGAGAGAGAACTGAGCTGCGGAGTCTCTCTCTCTCTCTCTCTCTCTCTCTCTCTCTCTCTCTCTCTCTCTCAACATCAAATCAAACACAACTATGCTTAAGATTTCACGGAGCAGTTTTCAGTTTAAGAAACCAATGTTTTGAAATACGTATGATTTTAAAGTGACTTTGTTTTGACTCATTGTTTTAGCAAAAGAGGAAGCTTCGGATCTTCATATCAAACACCTTCAACCCTGCAAAGCCAGATGCTGAGGACGGAGAAGGCACAGTTGCATCGTGGGAGCTGCGTGTTGAAGGGCGTCTGCTGGAAGATGTAAGCTAGTTGAAACACTTTTATTTCCCAAGTTGTGATTGTTTGTTTAAATCTACTTGTGAGTGTCCAATTCAATATGACATGTTGTAGATTAGATTTTAGTGTGCACTAACAAAAAGCCATTTTTCAGCTTTGTGTCTTCTCAGGATAAGTTTTGTGTGTTCATTTTTTATTAAGCTGTCATCAATGATTATTTGTCAGTGGTGCCTCTTTCCCTCCAGTTCCTTGTAATATTTTTTTATAGCAGCGGTTTAACCTAATGTCTTTCTCTTCCATTACATTTTCTTCAGACAAATAAAAAAAGATGAAGCACCAAATAACTCACAGGGACCCCACACGCTGACATTTCTGTCCCTGCAACCGCTTCATTTTTTTCTTCAGTTTAATAAAGGGACAAATCAGATATTGGAGAATTCCCTCTATAGGCATGAATCGGTGGCAGTTTTGTGTATTTGAATATTGAATACATAATTTACCTTATGACAAATAATTAAATATACATAACTGTTTAATCCTTGGTATAATGACTAAATTATTTTTATGTTGGTTATGATTTAGATCCTTCACTGAAGGGACCAGACACACACATTACATAGATAATTCAAGCAAAATAGCTTATTTCCAAAAATAACATAAATAACATTTGCTTTGCAGACAGCCGTGTCCAAATATGAAGCCACCAAACAGAAAAGGAAGTTTTCTTCTTTCTTCAAGTCCCTGGTGATTGAGTTGGACAAGGACCTTTATGGTCCAGATAATCACCTTGTGGAAGTAAGATCATTCACTTTGTTTCTCAGCATCTGAAGTCTTCCTTTTTACGAATGAAAAGATAATTTACTGTTTTATTATCATGAGATGTGTAGAATCTTAAAATAATAAATCATTTAAAAATACCACTATGGCATTGTGAAATAAACATGTAAATTCATAGGCATAAAATTAAACTTAATGCAGGGTAGCTGATTGGATTAGTGGTCACTAATTGTATTTTAATGCTAAGAATCTGTTATAACTGTTCTGCTAAATGAAAGCATATCTGTTTATAGACTGATAGTAAAAATCTGTATCATATCTTTTAGTGGCACAGGACCGCCACCACCCAGGAGACTGATGGTTTTCAGGTGAAGAGGCCAGGTGACGTGGGTGTTCGTTGCACCGTCCTCCTCATGCTTGACTACCAGGTACATCCTCAGTGGTTTTTCTTCTTCTGTGTCTTTTGGTCATTTAGAAATATACAGTGTTTTTCTTGTTCTTCCATCTTCCAATAGGCACATTAACTAATTTGCCACATTCTAAAAACAAATTTTCCATGCTCCAAACAGCCCCCTCAATTCAAGCTGGACCCCCGGCTGGCTCGAATGCTGGGTATCCACACCCAGACCAGACCTGTTATCATTCAGGCACTTTGGCAGTACGTCAAGACCCACAAACTCCAGGACCCTCATGAGCGCGAGTTCATCAACTGTGACAAGTACCTGCAGCAGGTGAGCGGAGCCCTGTGGGAATGTAACGCATCTTAAATTGTTCCTTTACTTCAACATGCACCAAAAGAGGAAAAGGAGATTAAACAGAATGGTTCATGAAGCTCCATTGACAGTCTCATAGTTGTCTTGGATAATGGTCACTCTTGGTATTGCACAGTCACTCTCCCCTCCAACCTTCTCTCCTTTTATGGAGACTCTCATTCTCTCTGGGTCACTGACTGGTTTCCCTGTGAATTCTTTTCTATGCTGCCAAGATAATCAGAGGATTGCAGGATGTTAATATAAGGTTTCTATAAAGTTAAAGTGTGAAATAATATTAAGCTTGACAGCGTATGATACCTATACTGTCACACTTCCTTGTAAATGTATTACTTTAATTTTGGGACGTAGAAAATGTGGAATAAAGACTTAGTTTGTGGATAATAGAGCGAGTCAATCGGTATAAATCAGAAGTCACAACTACTTGAACAGCAGAGAGAGGAACAAACCTTGGGAGAATAAAAGAAAAGAGCAGAGGAGAATATATTTGTTCAGAGTAGATACGTCAAACACACAAGAGGCTGAGCTGTGCATCATAGCAACAGACCATCACTGGCACCGTGTTCGCTGCAAGCCTGAGATCTATGAATAATTCTTTGATATAAATTGTCATTCACAGTTCTACATGGTGTAAAAGGTGATGCCTTAAAACTAAAATCTAAATAGCTGCAGACTTTCACATTTGGGAAACTACAAGCATGCCTCTAATTGTATTTTCTTGTGATGTTAGTGATCTATTTCTCAAGTACACTAACAGTGAGTTGTTTTCATTTGTTTCAGATTTTTGAGACCCAGAGAATGAAGTTCTCTGAGATCCCGCAGCGCTTGCACGCACTGCTGATGCCTCCAGAGCCCATCATCATCAACCATGTGATCAGGTACTGGGGTGGTGTATAAAGGTGTCATCAGTAGTCAGTTTCCCAATGAAATCTAGCACAAGCTGTCACAGGACTTTTTAGAAAACAGGCTAAATGATCACATTTCCATCCACTGCTGTTGTGTAAGTATCACAAGCTGGATGAACAAGATAAACTGCTGGTGGCACTGATTTCCCTGTTTGTTAATTTTTGGTTTTAGTTCTGTTGCTATGAAAATGTTACCCAACATAAAAAGTGGGTTTGCATTTACTCTTATAGTTTGTCAACACATGCTGCTTATATAAAGGTGAACACACAAAAATCACTGTATATATTTTCCAGTGTGGATCCCAATGACCAAAAGAAGACTGCTTGCTATGACATTGATGTGGAAGTGGACGACACTCTGAAGACCCAGATGAACTCCTTCCTGCTCTCCACGGCCAGTCAGCAGGAAATAGCAGGACTGGACAACAAGGTAGAGCTGTCGCCAGCTGTTCTTTTCATGGATGTCACCAAGTTTTGTGTTTGTCCCCGAGAGTTTATGAAAGAAAAGTGTGATCGCAGCGGGCAGTTGTTTCCTTTTTCATGGACTTTCTTGTGAACGTTTAAAAGAAATTGCCTGCGGTAGAAAAACGTATTGGTTGGTTATTTTTCTTTCCTTATCGTTTTTGTCAATTGAAGATGTAAGTCTTGTCAATTTCCAGCTTCCATCTGCTGTAACTGCCTATGCAATCTTAAGCGCTTTCAACTTAAATGCAATGTGTTTTTTTTCCTATTTCGTGAACCTGCTGAGGCTAATTTCACACACATGTGCTTCCTCGAATTGTTGCCGGTGTATTATTGCCTTCTCTCTAGTCGGTTTTGAGGTCTTCTTGACCTCCTGCTGACAACTATTACCTTGACCATGATGGCTACAATGACGCTGATAAGACATGAAGCCGTCCTCCTGTGTCGTCTTTGTTCGGAGACAAGTCAACAATATAAATTCAGAGAGCTTGTTTGCTGTTTGGAGACACCATTCTTTTTTTTACTTTATTCCGAGTATTGTTTGCTGATATACACCCTGTTCCTGCCGGCCTGATGTCATATACAGTTCGTAGCAGAGCCTGTCTGAGTTGTCTGCGCCACTGTTGACACACAACCAGACTCACTGCATTCCTTCTGCCTGTGTTCAAACCACTCTTTTCAAACTAGACCTGTCATGGATATAATGATGTGCATGTTTATTTTATAAAAACACAATGATGAGGCCATAGAATAGAACATTACATTTTTCTGGTGTTCAGCACAACGACAGCCTCATTTATGTTTGAAACTAGAGGGAAGCAGAGAGTCAGGAGTTTCTGACAACAACAATTGTGTCCCCGGTGGAGGAGGTTTAATAAGACTCATTTAAGGCTAAGGGGGTGAAGGAAATGTTTAACAAGCAAAATGATCTCTTGATATGCTGTTTGATTCATCTGTCTATAATAATAATTGATCAATACCTAATTCCCACAGATCCATGAAACCATTGAGACCATCAACCAGCTGAAGACCCAGAGAGAGTTCATGCTGAGTTTTGCCAGAGATCCTCAGGGCTTTATTAACGATTGGCTGCAGTCCCAGTGCAGAGACCTCAAGGTCAGTCTGTCCGTCATCACCTAGAACTGGATCTTGAAGTGAACTTGAAGCACTTTTTGTTTTTGATATCAAGTTGTTTCTCCTTGAAAAACAATTCACTTGAATCAAAGCTGTTGTCAGTGGAGCGGGCTTCTTCTAAGTGTCTTTGTGTTGCAGCATGCTTTTAAATAAGAGCAAAGGTGTAGCCGTATTATGTTTTTAGTTTGTAGTTGTTGTGTCAGTCACTCAAGAGAGAAAACACTTTTAAGCCTGAAGGTCTCTTTGGCTGAATGTTTGTTTCGTCGACACATGGATCAGAAAAAAACATTCGTCAAGAAGCCGCCGAGTTCTGAACATCAAATCGTTGCACTTAGTTTTTAGCCTCTTTACACACAGAACTAAGCAGGAGCACGTTGAGCTGTTAACTTAACAATTCAATTCTTGTTTAAAACTGACTGAACCACAAAACTATGATGCATGGAGCAAAAATACAAGCAAGAGAAAAGCCTGCACTTCTAAATTCACACCTGGAAATACAGCACTATCACCAACAGATGATAGATACCTGTTGTCATTTAATCTATTGAAAACCACTTGACATTCGCTAATGTCTCAGAAAGTCCGATAATCTGCAAAATACAATTGTAAACGTACACGCTGGCATTTTGAAGCCTGAGTAATCTTTAAGTTCAGAAAATGTCTTCCTGTCGAGCTGTGGTTTGCTGTGTCACAGTGACATTGATTTAAATCCAAGCTTCATCTGCGGAAAGACAAAACTTAAATGATGTAACTACGTGGACACTGTCCACACAAGCTCCCTCTTCACACACTGGAATCAAGCTGCTAACTCAGGTGCATGACAGGAGCAGAGTGGACATAGCATGTGATATGAATAACATGTCTGACTGGATTCACACCGGACTTCCCTCTGACCACCTGTCATCCACCTGCCGTGTGGAATCTGTGGAGGTGAACAGAGTCAGTCCAGATCTCGCTCCACTACAGCTTATCAGACAAAAATAATTTTGTATCAGCTCGTCGTCGTTTCTGCAGCGTTTGATTCAGTCTCTTAAATAGAATCCCTCTTCCTGTGTTTTGATTTTCTGTTTGATTTTTCAGCCTCTGAGCTCATTATTGTTTATTTTCTGTTTACAGACCATGACTGATGTGGTAGGAAACCCAGAGGAAGAGCGTAGGGCTGAGTTTTACTACCAGCCGTGGGCTCAGGAGGCCGTCTGTCGCTACTTCTACTCCAAGGTAATCGCCTTTTCCTCCGCTTGTTTTTTACTCCTGTATTTTTCCCTCTATTTTTAGCACCAAGCATCATGATTCCAAACTTTATCATATTAACAACTCCACAAATGCACTTCAAATCTTTCTTTGGCGATGCTCTGTTGAACACAAAGTATGACACAAACCTACACATCAGCCATATTTATTGTTTGTGTCTATACAGTATTTTAATACATTTCCCATGGTTACATTCTCATTTAACTGTTTTCAATGCTTGGAGTAAATAATGGTTATTTTATTGATCAATGTGTTTGCAGATGATTTTCTCAGACATGATCATTTGTTAATGAAAATGAAAATCACTTGTAAGAAATCCAGATAAAACAGTGATGCCTAAACAGTCAAAACCTTTTCATCAGTAGTTTTCTCTGTTTTTTAGAGTCGGAGCTATGAATATTTTTTGGCATTTTCTCATTGAGCTTAAAAAATCTTTTTATAATCAGTGAATCTTCTGATGATTTTTTCTATTGCAAATAGTTTTTTCCAATCTGACAACTTCAATTCGCTTCAGTTTCTGACCAACCCACCAAGATAAAAGTTTACTAGGATATCTGACGAGAAGCACACAATAACAATCCTCACATTTTAGAGAATATAAAACATCTTGACTGGAAAACTAAGAATAACCAAAACAATAAATTGTTTCGTCTTAATGGCTCCAATTAATTATTTTAATGGAGACACATCAGTCCTTCGTTTCAGCTGATTGAAAAAAGACTCTCTGTCCTGATGGTCTAATGACACCTGTCCTTCACAGTTTCATCGTGGCGTCAGTGATTAAATCTGTTGAAAATTGTTTTTCAGGTCCAGCAGAGACGACAGGAGCTGGAGCAGGCGCTCGGCATCAGGAACACCTAAAACCTGTCTACAGGTCGTAGATGTGCTGTCAGAGAAAACTAATGTGTGTGCGAGTGTGTGTGCGGGGGGGATTCAAACTTCTTACCACTGGCGTACAGACGTAAGACAAACCCAGAAAGACATAGATACTAGATGGTTTTACTGTTATATATGTAGGATTTTTCTTACTTTCAGTAGCTACTTCCACACTTTTGTACGGTTTTTATTTCCCCCTCACACGAGAGCTTCTAGAGCACAATGTATTTTCTCTTGCATGTCTGAGGTTGAGGCACCTGGAAGCATTCCTTTTCTCTCCATACAAACAAACAGACTGAACACAGAAGCAGACGGCAGAGTGAACCTGGAAATGTCTCATGCCCCCCCCCCCCGTTCTGGAAAGTAAATCTACTTTGAACACTCCTCTCATGGAACCCTGATGCTCACCCCTTCAGTTAGATATTGATCGTGACTGTGTTTGTAATCAATCAAATCACTCATCGTTCTGTTTGGACAGTTTGTGCCACAGTCGGTCGTCAGTCTTGGCAGAATTTACATTTCTGTGGAAAAGCGGTAACTTTTTGTTAAGTGCCATTTAGTATGAAGTTAGTTTTTTCCTTTTTTTGTTTATTACCATTGATCTTTGTTTTTGATATTATGTATTATAAAGTACTTGTCTTGTTAGCTAGTACAGATTATCAAGGAAGTAGCTAGTATGAGTACCTCTAGTCTATGTAGTTTTGTAAATACTGAGCAGAAAAAAACTGAAGATGGATGTGAAGTAAAATTGTATCTCTTATCCTGACAGATCTTTTTCTTAACTTTTTGTCTACGCTGCAATAGTTGAACCAGTATTTATATTAATCGGCCCTCGCTCTCGGAGCCCAGTGATTTAGCTCCCGCAGCATAAAGACGGCAGACACGTTTGAACCACTGCTCCGCAGAGCTAAATGCACACCGCATTCATGGCGCCTGCGAGCTGGGAGGAGTTAAATCTACTGCTTTTAGTTTTGTGTATTTTTGAAAATGTGCAGAGAAGCTAGAAACACTTGAGCTCCGTCTCACATGTGGACGAGCTGATGTGAAGAGTCGTTGCTTCTTTGACACTTTGCTGAAGACCTGACACCTCTGTGGTTTAATGGTTGTTTCACTGATGAAGACGAGGGTCCTGGCTGAAACTCTTGTGTGTGTGTGTGTGTGTGCATTTCATTAACAAATTCCAAGAATACACTAATGTGGGTTTGGGGAGATGCATGATTTGAAACGAGTTGTGGGAACCTCTGGGATGTAAAACGCAACACTGGTGGGACTGCAGTAATATTTGAATCTGCAGACTTTTTAATGGACCAAACCTATTTTTCTGTATGTTCTTATTATGTTATAATAAAGGATATGTAAAATGTAGCTGTATGTGCACAGTTCTTTGTGTTGTTTCTGTTTATAATGAAAAATCACATTTACATGTTCCTTTATCAAATACAATTGATTATTTGAGAACAACAAATGTTTAAGGAATTGTTAAGAACTCAACTTGAGTCAAAAAGTGATTCCAATACAACAATTAAAAAACACTTGCGTACCTTTAAGTGATTTGAAATGAAGACAGGTATTAGTAATGAAGTATCACAAGTATTCTGCAGTAAAATATCTCCTGAATTCTTCAGGAGGTATTCCTGGCCTAATTTAAATTCAAAGTACTTCATTTGATTCATTGTACACATTTCCTGTGAGGCAATATCTAATGCTCAAGAATGTTTTTTTTCCTTTAACAGTTTAGTAAATAGTTTATTTGAAGTCTGAGTGGTTCAAGTTGAAAAGTTTCCTTTGCACAGATACGATCAGAAGAAAACATAATGCTTTTCTACTCTGAGTACATTTCAGAACCTGTACTTTTAAACTTTTACTTAAGTCGTGTTTGACACATGTATTTGTACTTCTACTTGAGGGAAGGATGTGTGTACTTTCAGCATGTGTGTGTGTGAGGTAAAGCGAGTGGGGGGGCGGAGCAGACCAACCATGAGCAGAGGGAGGGCCCGGTCCTCCTCAGCTGCGTGTCGGGTATAAAACCTCTGTGTCTCGGCCTCAGGGCGTCTTCGCACCGGCAGCTGCTCCGTCTGGAAGGTCAAACACAGGATGGCGCCGAAGAAAGTGTGTGTGATCGGCTCTGGTAACTGGTGAGTAGAGGTTTTCTTTGTTCTGATGGAGAGGTCTGTGAGTGTTAGTGAGTAGAAACCAGGCAGGGTGCAGGTGTATCACTGCAGCTGTGCGCAATTCTGGATTCTTTTTGTTTTTGAGTCTAAAAGTTTGCAAACTTGTCAGCATGAAGAAACTTCAGTCCCCGTGAACCTGAATGTGTTTTATGAGATTGAGAAACGTGGTGAGAGAAGTTGTTTGGCTCCAAAATCTTACTCGGAGACTCTCCGCACTGCTGCTTGTGTCATTTAACAACATTAGAGTTGAACCAGCTTCACCCTCAGCCTGCATGACCTTTACTGCAGCCAGGGCTGCAGGAAGCCTCACTCTGGTAAAGTAAAAATAACACACTGTAGACGTACTCGAGCAAGTCAAAGTAGAAATAATACACGGAAAGGTTCTCCAGTACAAGTAGAAAAAATACAATGGAAAAGTACAAAATTAAACAGTAAAAGTATACCAGTACAAGTACAAATATCACTCTGTAAATATACTCCAGTACAAGTAAAAGTACATATACCTCACAGTAAAGGTTCTCTAGTAAAAGTGAAACAATATATGTATATATATGTTTTACTTTTACTACAGGGTAATTGGGCACTTTATCTATAATGCTTCATGTTTCATCTGTAAATGTGTATATGACATAGTAATTATGTTAAATATGGAGTTAAAAAAAAGTTTTTGCAGATAATGGAAACACTCAACACAGAAAAAGTGATATATGTAAGTACCATGTAAAGATATTAGTTCTGTTGATATTTGATTCCCTGTGTTGGAATGTGAAGTTTTCATTTTTCATCTCCAGAGTTATTCTTGTCTGGAAAAGCATCTGAAAAATCTTTGAAGTCATGTGACATGAAATATTTACAATACATTAGAAGTGAATGAATGAGGTTGTATCAGCTGACCTCTGTTTACTAGTGAGAAAACTCTGAGATATGTTACTGTCATTACTTTGGACTATAAGAAATGTTAATCCATTAATGATTCACTGCAGATCCACATTATAAATGAAAAATCCCAAAAGCCCAGTTTAAAAAAAGATTTCAGATCCATGTACAGTTTTTATTTCACAGGCAAAATCAGAGGAATCTTTTCCTTCTCTGTGAAACTATTTGTTCCAGCTGACACCAGAATGATTCTCTACGTGTGTCCACAGGGGCTCTGCCATTGCCAAAATCGTGGGCGCCAACGCAGCCAAGTACGACAAGTTTGACACCACAGTGAACATGTGGGTGTTCGAGGAGACGGTGAACGGCCGTAAACTCACAGAAATCATCAACTCAGACCACGAGAATGTGAAATACCTGCCCGGTCACAAGCTGCCCCCCAACGTGGTACGATGAGGAAATGATATCTAAAATCTGATATGAGGGAAAGATTTCGGGAAAACATTCAGTTTGCACTTTTCCCTGAGTGAACTCTTAATTCTTCTCTCCCTCAGTTGGCTGTTCCAGACTTGGCGGACTCTGTGAAAGGAGCCGACATCCTGATCTTTGTGGTCCCTCACCAGTTCATCCTGAGAGTGTGCGACACAATCAAAGATCACATCAAGAAGGATGCTGTGGGAATGTCTCTCATCAAGGTAACATCCACAAAGGTCTGTAAGGACTGCAGTGTTTCCTCTCTGATTTTCTCACGTTGGTTTTGTGGGGGTCTGTCTCGTGCAGGGCATCGATGCGTCGCCAGAGGGTCTGAAGCTGATCTCACAGGTCATCCGAGCGAAGCTGGGCATCACCATGACGGTCCTCATGGGAGCTAACATCGCCAACGAGGTCGCTGACGAGAAGTTCTGTGAAACCACCATTGGTATGAGTTGAATTCTTGATATAGCATGTGGGGAAAAATGGCATCTAACTTAAACTTGAAGTAAGCAGAGTGATGTAATGGAACTAAATACAGTGGTTACCTGATAAATGATTTGATGACATGGCATCAGCACATTTTAAGTACGTTGGAAACATGAGTACAGTAAGTTTGATGTTTTTTGTCTTGTTAAACACACATTTTATTATATTTCTTTGAAATAATTGCACTATGAAAACTGATAATAATGTTTTCATTTATTTTTGCTGACAGGGTGTAAAGACAAAACAAACGGGTCCATGTTGAAGGAGCTGATGCAGACCACCAACTTCCGTGTGACCGTGGTGGAGGAGTCTGATGTTGTGGAGATCTGTGGAGCTCTCAAGGTTTCTCCTCCAATCTAATCTGACATTGAAACCATTAGAGAGCTGGCAGACACTTTCATTTACGTCTGTGCTTAAAAATCCTCAATGAAACACAAAGATGCTTCAGGAAGATGATGTTTTTGTGGTTTCATATTTGTAGACATCTACTGAACTTTCACTGTGTCTGATTACTTCAGACGTGTTCTTATGAGGTTTACATGCTGCTCACTTTAAAACTTTAAAATGACTCGCTTAAGATAATCGTCCAATAATTGGTCCAGAAGTTTTGATTATATTTAACAGGGTGTGTATTTACTGAGAGCAGCACAGAGATAACACCAGTCTATAGTGGCCATTTACAGCGCAGGTCTCCTCTGTCTGTCGTTGCAGAACATCGTGGCAGTCGGAGCAGGTTTCTGTGACGGTCTGGGCTTCGGCGACAACACTAAGGCAGCAGTGATTCGTCTCGGCCTGATGGAGATGATCGCCTTTGCTAAGTTCTTCTGCACGGCCTGTCCCGTCTCCCCTGCCACCTTCCTGGAGAGCTGCGGCATCGCTGACCTCATCACCACCTGCTACGGTGGACGCAACCGCAAGATCGGCGAGGCCTTCGCCAAAACAGGAAAAGTACGAGGAAAAAGTTTTCTCCCCACGTGTTTGTGTTTGTTCATCTTCATCTGTGATATTAATGTAAAACCCATCATCTGTGTGTTCAGACCATCGAGCAGTTAGAGAACGAGCTGCTGAACGGACAGAAGCTTCAAGGTCCAGCAACTGCGATGGAGGTCCATGAAATCCTGAAACAGAAAAACATGGTGGATAAGTACGTTTGTCTCATATTTGATCACAGTTGATGATACATGTCAGTGCTCAACTGAGTGTGTTTGGATTCTACTGCAAAGAAGAGAATTAGATTGAGTTTAATCAGATTCTGCATTATTATATTATATTATATTATATTCATTATATTTTATTTTATTTTATGAATTATATTATATTATGAGAAGAAAAATCACAATTATTTTGACTCACTGGTTTTTGCACAAATCAAATGAACAAGATGCACTGTTTCATTTATTTATTTATAAATAAGTTAACCTAATGCTAAGCTAAGCTAACTGGCTGTTAGCAGTAGCAGTAGCCTCATACATCAATTCAATTCAATTCAATTTTATTTGATTTGGCGCTATACAAGCCAAATCATAATAAACATTATCTCAAGGCACTTTACATAGAAGGTCAAGACCTTAAAATTGTATTTATATAGAGAAACCCAACAGTTCCCACAAGGAGCAAGCAACTGTGGCTTTAGTGACTGTGGAGAGGAAAAACTCCCTCATTAACAGGGAGAAACCTCGAGCAGAACCAGGCACAATGTGGGCGGTCGTCTGCCTCGACCGGTTGGGGTGAGCAAAGAAAAGGGATCAGTATGAGAGTGGTTTGAATCTTCTCATCAAACTCAAGAACATAAATAAGCTTCATTCCAAAAATGCCCCAAATGTTCACCTGCTCCTTTTGAATCGTTTCTAACATCATCCTCCCGTCTCTCCAGGTTTCCTCTTTTCACCGCTGTTTACCAGATCTGCTTCAACAGCCACCCCGTCACTGAGTTCATCAAGTGTTTGCAGAACCACCCAGAGCACATGTGAGGGACCGACGCACAGGGAAAAGGACTTTTGCACTAGAAAACCAAAGAGTTCAATGACGGACTCGTCAGCTGAAGATTGTGCCTCATCCTGAAGACACTCAAACAGAGAAAAGAAAGAAACCTGTTCTCCCTCTGCCTGAGCTGCTGCCTGCTGATATTACATCACTAACAAAACGTCTGACTCCTCCCCTGCTCTAACTTAAAGATTTCTAAATGTAAAAATGTCACCGATCAACCAGGTCTGACAGGTGTGAAGAATTTGAGTTAAATACACACAACCCTGACCTGCATGTCACATCATGTCTTGGGTAAAAGTGCCTTTTCACAGTGTTAAACAAAGCACTGAATGCACAACAGCCATCACTCCACTGTATCGAGATGTAAACGATGAATGAATAAGGTTTATTTTTGGAATAAATGATTATGGTGTGTTTTCAGAGTTGCCTCTCTGACTCGCTGGTGTCCTGCTGTAGGATTCACTCACACTCTGCAGCCTCACTGTAACCTGACCTGAGCTCAGCCACGCTGCCACTCTAAACTCTTCACCTTTACCATTTTCTCCCGTGTTACTTCAACCTTTCTTTGAGCACATGCCTCAGTATCAGGCTTCGTAACTGATGGTCGTGCAATCGTCCTTGATGAAATATCAGTGGTAGTTAGCTCAGCACGATTATAGTTTGCTGTGTTTTTCATCCCACTTTATCAGCAACAGTTTTTTAATTCTGTTGATTCACTTGAAAACATCTCTGGGGATTTCTGCTAAAATGCAAGAAGGCCATTGTGTTTTCATCAACAGCCATCTGTCCCTCACCATATGCCGATGTATTTGAACGCCGCTCAGTCCCTGTAAGGCAGTGTGCATGAGAGTGTCAGCTAAAGGCCTCATGAAACACTGTGGAAATACAAATACTCCACTCATCCTCCAAACATATATATAAAACACAAAAATCCTCCCCATGCACGTTCTTTTGTTCACAGTAAGGTTCCACTTTTTTGTCTTCATCAGCCCGTTTGCTCTGACGTGTTGTGGACTGTGAAGTTGCATCATTATCCGTCTGTTGAATGCTCGATTCCCTCGGTGAAAATCTCTCACATAGTTATTGAGTCAACAGCCTGGTGAGATTTCTAATAATAACGTGCTCCAGAGAAGCAAATGTCCATCTATAATTAGACGGCAAGACAACACTGCAGCTGCCTCATCCTCTGTAACACCAATGGAGGATGCCTGTTTTTGAAAAACTAAACCATTGTGGTGCCACTGAATAATGTGACCGTCCTGTGTGAGCCACTTTTAGCTGCTTCATATTTAAACGGTTCAGTTTCCAAAAACCTGAGACAGCTTTAAAGTGGCCTCAGACTTTTTGACCTCATGGTAAGTTTGAGCTGTTGCTGAATATTCCTTGACAGTTTGTAGTTGTAATACACCCTCTGGCCACTTGAGAGAGCCACCTCCTCAGCCACAAGCCATTACTTATCATCCGCTTTGATCCGCTGCCTTTGTTACAGAACTTTATGAGATAACTTAATCTGCTGCTCAGAGGAAGCAGGTAAAACCTACAAGAGTAAAAGAGCACAGTTTTGATATGACAGTATGAGACTGTTGTCTGGTTCTAACAGAGAAACAACAGGGAAGTCGCATGTACTGAAGCACTGAAGCCATCCCTCCACCCAGGGAGGAGGGACTCCCTCACTCTGCTTCCTCAATCCAGTCTCCATCTGTGGGCGGCAGCCAAGGTCTGTCAAGTTAACTGGTGACAGCCAGACAGCACAGGAAGCTGAGCTGATCCACTTTCAAAACTAACAAAATCTATGAGAGAGGAATAAGAAGAGCTGGATTGGGACAAAGTGAGAAACTAACCAGGGGCCCCAGAACCATAAGATGAAGGAGGGAGGGCCCATTGTAGCGGATATTGTACTTCACTATTAGCTGTATTACGTGGAAAAGATAAATGTTGGGCATTTTGGGTGGTGTTGGTAGTAGGTAGTCTGCTTTGCCTGGTTGATAGTCCAACAGGGAAAGCAATGGCAGATCCACGATTTTTCAAAATTGGGGCCCTTACTGGGGCCACAATTCACACAGAGGGGCCAATTATATGTCTGACATCCATGCACAATTCCTGATTCAGTGAGGTGCACATTTAAATCCTTCCGTATTTACTGTTAGCTCTATATTTTTGAAAAGTGTTCCTTGTTTAAGCTTTAAAAATACTTAGCCAATTAAAAGTCTTGTCATATGTATTGTTAGTATTGTTAGTAAATGACCCAGGTAGCATCCAAATGTGGGTCACTGGAGGCGATGATGCGGCACTTCTGGGCTTCTTGTGGCCGGGTCACAATGACTCTGAGCCCAAACTGGCCCACTTGTAAAATAGCAAATGTGGACCAGATATTCCAAATTAAAGTTTGGCAAACATGCTGTGCTCCAGACAAGGTGTAATCTGGATATGCGAATATGTGAATGTACTGCGCCCCATGTGGAGAAGATGCAGTAATATGTGGTATTGCTATCTCCTACTCATGACCCAGATCTGGCAAACATGAGCTGATCACCCATGTGCCATCATTCCATGCAGCATGTGAGCCGGATGACAGAGTGGCGATGTGACATTATGGGTCAAATCTGGGCCAAGAACAATGTTGTTATGTGGGCTTGGCTGCAGAACTCTTTGAGCAACCTGTTGCAATAAAACCCCTGCAGCCAACCTCCATACGCTTATGTGGTGGTGTGGTTACATAGATACCATGGGCCACTTCAGTTTATGATGCAGGACCTCTGGCATCCTTGTTGCCTGAACAAAATATGGATGTGAGCCTAAAGTGGCCCATGTGGTAAATGGCTGGCATGTGGTGTTGCTCTGGCTTACTTGTGGCTCAGATCTGGCAAACAGGAGGTACTGTATGTCTGGTTGGTGGTCCAGTGTTTGCTTTGGGAATATGTAACAAAATCAATATCATCCAAATCAAACAAACCAGTGATTCTCTTCTGGATTCTTTCAGGAGCTCAGTGGTTTCCCTGTTGAACACCGTTATGAGTCTTATTTTGAAAAGTGAGGCGGAAGCGGAGCTGCTGGTGAAGCTGCAGGAGGAGGAGGAGGAGGAGGAGGAGAAGAAGAAGGAGAAGAAGAAGAAGGAGCTGGTTATTCATCACACAAGGGTCGCAGGGGCAGAAGTTTCTGAGCTTTTCTGTGGAGGAGGAAACTACTTCTGTGACCAGGGAGACGAGCTTCCACCAACATGGCTGCGGTCTCAGCCTGGTTCTGGAACGAGAGGTTTTGGCTTCCACACAACGTCACCTGGGCGGATCTGGCGGACCCGGCGCCCGGGGTGGAGTATCCCAAAGTCGGACACTTGTTTGCTGCCCTGCCGCTGGCTCTGGGGATCTTGGCCGTCAGGATCTTCTTCGAGAGGTTCGTATTTACCGCTGTTCTTCCTGTGATGGTTTCTGTCTGGTGAGGGAGGACCGAGCCCATCATGTCCTCACTGCAGCTGCAACAAACTACTGCACAAAGTACTGCACAAAGTACTGCACAAAGTACTGCACAAAGTACTGCACAAAGTACTGCACATCTCACTTTCCCTCTGACAGACAGACATGTGCAGGGAAGTACTTTTGAACACACTGACTTCAAATGCAGCCATTCCCCAAACTCCTGTGATGTCATCACGGATAATCGATAACCATTAATCACTTTGATCAGGTGTCATCTGATGCGTGTGTGTGTGTGTGTGTGTGTGTGTGTGTGTGTGTGTGTGTGTGTGTGAGCAAGTGTTCATGTTCTTCTTATTTTTATGATCTGGGTTTATTCATCCAGTCCTGTGCAAAAGTTCAGCTGTGTTCTACTCAGGTAATAACGTGAGGACGTGACATTGTACTACTACTACACACACACACACACACACACACACACACACACCCACACACACACACACACTGGCAGTAGTGACTTCATTCTTTTAAAACTGCAAAGCTGAGATTTGGTGAAGTTTTTTTTTTTTGTCATCCTACTACTGACCCGGCCCTCTTCCTCAAATAAAGATAAGGCCCCTCACTCCTGTGGTATTGAAAGAAGAAGCAGGGGAATTCCATGTTAGGAAACATCTGGCTCAGTGTGGTGTCATTGACAGGGATGGGGGGGGTACAGCCATCCCATCAGTTCATCCTGATTCCTCTAAAGATTTCAGAATAGATTCAGTTGGTCTGAGGAAATCGAATTTGACACAGAAAAAACAACAACGGCAGACATTTGAAGAAAAGGCTCTGACAGCAGCGTTCTCATTTGAGCTGCAGAACACGTTACTGCTGCACTCACCTTCCATCTACTGACAATGACTGTTGCATCAGGAAAACCACGCATCAGCTGAAACTTCATGTACCGAGCGACCTGTTCCACTCGGTTCAACAGGAAACTTTGTTTAAATTTTCAAGAATTTGTTTAGATGATGATGTGAAGAGGAAGTATTTTCAATGACATGAGCAACAAACCTGTATTTCAGATAAATGATTGTGCTTCAACACCCATGATGAACTTTTTTATTCCATTTATCACAAAACATTTCCATTCTTACTTTTCTTTATCAAACAATAGCTATAGTGTTTTTGTTTGCACAGTGTTGAAGCTAGTTTGAGGTCATATGTAGGGCTTCAGGATATAGAAAAAGTGTGATACACTACTTCAATATATCAGTAGTGATATGAAATAAGATAAAGTGGAGCTTTATACTGATCTGGCTCTTCATGATCTCCCAGGACTTTAATCACATGGCACTGGATATATCATACTTTTTGCAGATTGTATTTTTTATTTATTTTACTCTCTTATACTTATTTCTCCTTTTACATATTTCATCTCTTTCCTAACTGTGGGGTTTCTCCTTGCAGGGACCAATATCATTTTTCTGACTATAACTATAATGAGACAATATAAATCAGTGATATTGCGGCCCCGTATCTTAATGACTTTTTGTCCATGTATTGAATAAGATTGATTTACTTAGTGTTTATTTCTTTGGATAAGCAGTACACAGACATTCTCAACTGGTTGTTTTAGCCGTAAAAAAAAGTTATTTCAATTGATTTTCATTAAAGAAATGTAAACTTGATGCATATTGATGCAGCCATTTTGAAATTGTTTTTAAAGCTGTAATCCATCTATCTTAGCGCTGTCTTCATCAGGTCTGTCATTGTATTTACAAGCACATGATAGATGTGCTGCACATAGACAGTATTTTTTTAATGTCGCACATTTTGGCCTTGGCAGCATACACAGAAACTCTGATATAAATATGATTGAATGTAACACAAGACAGTTGTTGTCACTAACATATCTTGGTCATTCTATTGTTCGTCGATCATTTGATCAAGGGTCACATCATAATGACCTTTGACGTAAACTGCTTGCTGTAATTGTCCGACATCAACGAGACAAATACAGGTAGTACACCTCAATACTGTATATTATCAATACATAATACTGTTTATGATATTAAAGGAGACATATGCTCATAATCCGATTCATACTTTTAATTTCTGTTAATATTTGGAAAGGTTTACATGCTCTGAGGTTCAGAAAACCCTTCACTCTTATCTGTTACTGTTCATTGTTGCAGCAGTAGAAAGTATGAGGAACGGTCTCTGTCTGTAACACTTGGTTTTAGCTCCTGTATCTTTAAGACCCCCCCTCTCGATAAAGCCCAGTCTGCTCTGATTGGCCAGCTGACCCCCTCTGTTGTGATTGGTCAATGGCTTCTAGGAAAGTTTGTGTTCCGCTCTCACTTTACTTGGCTTTGTCAAGGGGGGGTATCAGGTTAGCTTAATGTGCATCAGGCTCGTTGGGGCTTTGTGATGTCACATGACATCACTAAGATGAGGAAGTATTGTTTGGTTTAGTGGCAAAGTGGTTCCGAGTTTCAGGAGCAGGTTTTCTGTGGAGAGAGGAGCTCCGTTTACTTTTACATACAAAAAACCCCAGAACACACGAGAGGAAAAACTGAACAACTCATATCTCCTTTGAATATTGCCGAATGATAGAGGTAGTGTTGTGACTCTCTTGGCACCTACCTACCAGCCCCAAGCACAGCGTCGGTCTTTGTATGTTTGGTTCAGACGTGGTCAAGTGTCTGTAAGTCACGAGCGATCAGATACTGGAGGTGTCTGAGGCGAGCTGCTGAGGTGTCTGTCCCTCTCTAACAGGATCCCGGCCTCGATTAGAGCCTGAGTCCAGTTTGATCCAGGCTGATGTTATCAGAGAGTCCTGTAACCATACGACACTCTGAGCGGATGCCTGGCTCATTCATTTATTTATCAGAGAAAAACATCACACCACAGCTTGAGTTCCGCCTCCTCTTTCTGTAACACACACACACACACACACACTGTGTTTACGCATAGTAACAGTCACACAATGATGAGTTTAGATAAGGGCTGGTTCTCTCAGACACGTCCGACCAACTACTTTTAATCAATTAACTTTTAATCAATTAACTCATTCTAGTAATTCTTTAAACATGATCCTCAATGTTACTTAAAATAGAAACTCGGGACTCCTCCAAGAAGATGTAACATTGCTATGGGTTTATATTATGGCCACCAGTTTCATTTATTTCAACTTGGCTTAAATACTCAATCTCATGCTGTTGTCACGGAGTACAAATCAGTTGCAAGTGTGACACTTCATTGCCACAGTTTTTGAATAAATCCGTAATTGACCCAGTTTTTAAAACTGAGCTGATTTAAGATGCAGATTGTTTTCAGTTTCCAAAACTCCCATAACCTGAACGCTGCATGTCAGCAGCACACGGAACGGAGTTTTAAACTCTATGATTTGATGTTTCTTTCCAAAAAGCATCTTGGGGTTTGTAGTTAACTTTACTTTTATCCATCACACTTATATTTCAATTGCATCAATCTGTTTGTCTTCAACTGACATTTCTCCCTTCAATTCTTATACTTTCACACTTCACACTAGAGCTGCAGAAATTAATCTATTCATAGAAGATTAATTCAGCAGCTTTCTGGTAATTGACTGATCATTCTATTAGTAATTAAAGAAAAATATGTAATGGTAGTTTTTTTTGGTCATATTCGATGGTAAACTATCTTCAGTGTGCAGCCACACGTATAAATCACCTCAGGCTTTGAGGAATGATAAATATTTTCAGTATGCTGAAGCCTGATATTGGGGGGTAAAATAATTCTGATATCGATATATCGGCCGATGTGTATACTAGAAAAATTGGTAATGATTTGTAAGATGTCCTTATCGAATCTTGATGACAAAAAAATGTAATTGAGGGTTGATATTTTAAATAAACTGTATTGCAAATAACTATAAATAAAAAGAAAATACAAATATAGAACTTGAATTAAGAAAATAATCATAATTTTGTACGTTATATCTTGCACAACTTTTCTACATTGTTTATTCAATAAAATACGTTTTCATATCGATGCAGATCAGAAAACATGTGCTGATATATCAGTGAAAGGCAGGATTTTTATCAGCTTTATCCTTTAGACTGCATTGAGCAAAAATTGTTTTGTTCTTGGGAGGCACAGAACCTGCTGCATGTCTCATCTTCGTCATACTGGTTTTAGACAAAGTAATCTGTGTGATAACTTGCCCTAAAAATGAGATAATTCATGTCTGTCAATTAGGAAGAATTGTCACAGGCACATGAGAAAAAAGTTTAACATCATTTTTTCTTCATTCCTTCACTTCACCAGCCCGTGCTGCTTTTATTTACCTTTGTCCTTAAAAAGCAGAGTTTCTATATGTAATCATGAAGCGTAACTGCAGGATTCCTCGTTTACCTTTAGGCAATTCCTCTCTGACTAGACCAGTTTCTTCTTGTTTGATCAGAATCGTGGCTCTGCTGTTGGCTCTGACTTTGCAGCCGGGTTGTGTGTTCGGGCTCAGGCCCTCGTAAGCCTTGTCATGAGTTAAACTGCGTTAAGACTACAAACCTGGATGTGTATGGCATTAGGAGCAGACAGATTTGCTTTGTGAGTTGTTGTTAACACCGATTCCTCTTAAACTAGCTACAAGGTATTCCGTCTAAACCCCAGAGGAAGCACAGGAAGAGACTTAACATCCTTCTTATTCTCTGCTCTGTTTATCGCATTGTTTGTCCCCAGAATCATGTTTGTCCCACTGAACTGACACAAACTGTAGCTGAACAATTCAAATGAGAACCACAGTGAAAGTGTCCATGAATAGAACTGAGACTGTTCCTCAGACAGGGCCCTGGCACTGGGAGGTTTTCCCCCATGTCAAGGTTGTGTCCAGCCTGCGGTCAGGACCACTCGCCTCCATGCACACACAGCACACTGTGCCCGTGCCTTGTTAACAGGCTTTGTGTCGGAGTGATCCAGTTTTGAGGAGGAACAGGGACGTTTTGACATGTGACATAAATAGATTAGCATGCGTCTCTCGCCTTTTCCCCCTCTTGTTGCTGCAGAGCGACAATAACCACTTCAGGCTCGGGCTTGTGTGAGCTATTTCTGTCGTTTCTCCCTCCTGTTTCTCATAAATCCTGAAGGCCTGTGCTTACAAGATAATCGAGACTGTTGCATCTGTGCTGCATCAGCTCATCTTTTATGATTGTGATTGAGTAACAGTTTAACAGAGAGATTGTTAGAGAGTGAATCAAAGTACTTATTACCACGTGGTCAGTTCCAGTCTCACTTTTTGGCTGAATCATATTTAACACTGTGCTGAACTTAAAGTTTTAAGCGATTAAAGGTCCGAACACTGATCGCTGTGTGTCGCACTGTGCTCGTTAAAATGGTTTTATGCACTGTAACAATGAGATGTGGATTGTGATGTTGATTGTTGAACATCATCATGTCACATATCCAGTCGAATGCCTCTGCAGAATACACTTTGAGGCCAGTTTACTATCAGTGACGTCACATTTATGTGAAGTGAAACTGCTTCACAAATGTCATGGAAATGTGGGAAAGTGAGAAAATATTTCAAGAACCAGTTTTTGGGTCCATAATCATAATGCAAGATTGAATTTGGCTCAAGCTTTTTCTTCAAATTTCTTTATATAATAAATTCAGCTGCACAGCGTAGACTTTGTAGAGGTTATACAACCCAGGAGCGAGTGTGATCTACGTCCCTGCTTCAAAGTAAATGCCACTAAAGATCAAGAAGTAGACAGTGCTGAGGGCCAAATCAGGTTCCTGCAGGGAGACAATAAAGAAACCGGGGGATGAGTGGTGTGTGGTTTTTACGTCAGACAAAAGGCTTTGTTTTTTTCTCTGTCCCACAGATTACAATGGATCAGGCTATTTTGTGGTGAGTGTCAGATTCCCTCCGACAGTAACTCCTCTCCTTGTACACGGCAGAAGACAATAGAGGTTTTATGATAAGGAGGATTTTTTATTGAAGTTCAGTATGGATTCAAGATTGCTAAACCGATACGTGAAGAACCTGATTACTGTGAAGAAGCACCAGGTGAGGTTTCCAAGTTTGAAATGCAACCACTTTCTCAGGCTACATCATGAGAAGAGTTTCTTCATCAATGAGGCTTTTGTTTTAATCAGTTTACAACTGAAACATTAAAAAACACCCGCAAAAGAAAATGAGCTCACTAGAAACTCATCTCTTGATTCTTTTCTCTCTTCTGGTTCATGTCACTGACTGATCATACAGACATTTACATTTATGTTGATATTCCGCCAAGGCCCAGCAGTCCCTTCAGATTCTGCCCCAAATCTCTCCTGTTTGTTTGGACATAATTCTAAAACGTTTGAAGCTACATATAAACTGTTGATTCCAGACTGAATGTCAGCTACACATTGCTGATAAAAATAAAGTCTTCCCCCCAAATTGAAACCACATTTAAATCTGCAAGTTCACATTTACAATTCTAGAGGGGCGTAGATTTCCTCTCCTCAGTCCTTAAGTCCCCTCTTTAGTCCACGTTTTAGCCAGAGGCATGAACATCCTGCACTTTGAATTCCTGTTGAAGTTTTCTGGACCGACAGAAATATTGACAGTCCACTCCAAACTGCAACTTACCACTCACCGTGGAGACCTCTGAAGTTTAACTTACATCAGACTCTTTACAAACAGACCAAATGATTGCTGCTCATTCTAACTGAATACTTCAGATAACAGCATGAAACTATCAATGTGATGTTTTCAACCTTGTGTTTAGTAGAAGCATGAATAACTGGCTCTAAATCAACAGCGCACTAAACCCTGAGCTGCAGAAATTAGAGACTGACCTTGTGGATTCAGACCCTTGTCTGTTCAAATGAGCTTTATTTCATTAACTTCAGCACCATGTCTGGAAGTCGCTGCACTTCTCTTGCTCTCCTTTTTTCCCACAGAAACAAGTCGTTCAAACTGTAGAATCCACATGTTAAGAATTTCACAGGAATGAATTTCCTTCAGGAATTTCTGTGTATTTTTTTTTGCAGCAGCCGCACTGACGGTGCACACAGCCTAGCAAATGATTTATTGGATCTTTTTTATTATGCTCGACAATGGAACGGTATTTTGAAGGGATTGTCCTCACAGTTTCTTTTGGCATGAAGTGGTACATGGATAGTTGAGATGTGTTTGTTGATGTCCAACTGGCAAGGGATTTAACTGTCAAAATCAGGATTTGCCAACACATCTGCCAAGGATTTAGGCCTTATTTGGACATGCAAGAAAGCTCACAACTATTATTATTTATGATCATGATACGCCCACATGGTTGTATTATAACAGAAAGCACAAGTGGACGATAATAGCTAATAAGCCGTTCTTTGTGCACGTTTAGTCTCTGGATAATTTATTAGATTAATCAGATCAACATTTAGGTTGAACTCAGTTGAAATGGAGAACAAACATGTTGGCGAGGGTCACACAAGGTCACAGTGTTCCCATCATGAAGAAGGCATCGCAGAATCACTGGGGGATTTTTCAGAATCTCCCCCTCAGCATGTGTTTCCTGTGTTTCATCCACTGATGGTCATTAGCTTGCCAGGCTAATGCAACACATTAACCACGCGGTCAGAGAGGGATGAAGGAGAAACACAGTTTATAAATGTGATTTGAAAAAGACTGAACCAGACATGAACCTGCAGCTTAATAGAAGTAGTAGTATGACTTTATTGGGCTTCAGTTCATTGTAATGCTCTGTAATTCTACATCACAATTTCAAAATGTTATTGTTTTAAGATATATACGTCTGTTATCTGCTCACTGACGGAATGCATCACGTCATCCTCTCCGAGCCGCTGTGCAGGTTTTAACATCACATCTCACACGCTGACCCTCTGTTACAGATTTATTGCCAGTACCTGTGCCCAGCGTCTCCACCTTCAACCAGGTGTTGGAAGAAGAGCTCAGCCCAACACAGTGCTGGAGAAAGTTTATACATCCATCACAAAGGTTGGATTTCTTTTCGACAGCTTCTCTTTCTTTTCTTTTCTTTTTAAAGAAGCATTCAGGTGCTGGAGTATAAAGAATAGTTGCCATGTTAATGAATTCTTTTTTTATACTGTTGTGAATAAACATTCACATTCCCACATCGTACGGGGCTTTTTTTCCTCCCTGTTGGGTTCCTTAATACAAACTGACGTTGTTTGCTGTTTCTTCTCTCTGCACAGAGTCCAGACTCCCGACATCTGGACGGCCTCTCCAAACAGCTGGACTGGGATGTACGAAAGGTCCAGCGTTGGTTCAGACAACGCAGGAACCAAGACAAACCCAGCACACACACTAAGTTCTGCGAGAGCATGTAGGTTCATGTCTTCTGTGATCACCTTTATCTATATCTGCAGGCTTGAGCAAAGCTTGCAGTGGTTGCGATTTTGTATGGATGTGGTATCTTTGTGGGGCCAGCACTGAGTTTCAGAACGTCAGGTTAGAACATCTTGTCCGTTCCTTTATAACTTCTTCTTTCAATAATTTGGATTGAAATTTAAAACACACTTCCAATCACTTGTTTCTCAATATGAGTTATGGCATCATGTTTTTGTCATGTTAGCGTTGGGGCGAATGGATGTTAAATGTTTGATGTTGCCTCTTAAATCAGTCGTATTTCTGAGATCATAATCTCCTCTCTTGTTTTTCTAGGTGGAGGTTAACATTTTACTTGTGCATATTTATCTATGGCATCCGGTTTTTGTTGCAGGTGAGCAGAGTCTCAGATCGAGCTTGAAAACTATGATAAATCGTCTGTGTTTCTTCATTTGTTCACAATTCAAAGGTTAGGTATATTTCAATATGTCATAGCTTTATCATTGGTTTACTAAAACAAAGTTTGTTTTCAGTCCCCTTGGATGTGGGATACACGACATTGCTGGTACGGTTACCCCTATCAGGTATGATGCAGTTCTACTCCCTGTCTGTGAATCTTTAATGCAGTTCAATACCATTCAAGCCTCAGAAATCAAAGTTAAAGCAACAATATCAGGAAGTGAACAGGGCTGTTTGTATCAGTGTCTGTTCCCTTTACTTCACTGCTGTTTCCTGCTTGTGTGTATATAAGACCATGTGTCATAAAAGGCAGCAAACTAATATTAATATCATGTAGTGGATTTTGTATTTGGGAGTAAAACCGTTTTATTGTACACTTTAAAAGAACAGCCCTAATTTACTTTCTCCCTCTATATATATACTTCCACATTACAACTCATACAGATACTCAGCTGCTGCTTAGATACCATGTTGCTAAGATACTATTACCTTTGCTAGTGCTACGCTCGAATTACATGCATTCAACCATGATATCGTCCCTTGGGTTTGGAGATGTGATGATATAAACTACGAGATAATGATGTTGTTTATACTTTGTTTTGTTTCCCTTGAACTTCTCTGGTTGGATCAGACCATGTCGAGCTAGTTTGAAAATCAATGAACACAACTGATTTATTTCTCTGTGATTACTTTGTTTTGTTTTGGGGGTTTTTCGCCTGTAGATTCAAAAGGAATTTCAAATAAGTTTGAAGGTAAATTTGAAAACAGTGTCGGCAATAACAGTCAGAGACAGTCTGAGTTAAACATGAAATTGTCCTGCTCAGTAATTTTAAGCTCCATTAAACTCGTCTCTATCTGCCTTCTCCTGACTGTCCTGAGCCAAGTAAAGACCAAATTGTACAAACAAATCCTACAAAAATAATGTAATTGTGCTTATATGTAATCACAATACAAAGTTAAATATGCTACGAGTAAAAACTTTATCCGTAATTCATCTGCAAAACCGTTTAATAAACGCTGTAATCTCCTAATTGTCATTTAGATTTCAGTCACATACACACCCCCGATCACATTTCCATCAGATAACATCTCAAGCTGCAGGTTCACATTCCGATTACAGCAGTATGATTCAAATATGCTTCACAAAGATGTGTTATCTGTCTAATGCTCATTCAGGGGAGCAGAGTTTTAAACCCTGGCGCTCTGCAAGACACTTTATCTGCTGTGTTGAGAGTGAATTACTGTAGTGTCGACAGAGCCCATCACATTGTCAGGCTTGACACAATTCACTGAAAAACACAGCTTCTCACATTGTATTGCCAAAGTAACTCAGACCAGGATGTGTGTGCTGATTTGCAACATTGCTGCTCAGCGGTGGTCACATGTCGTCCTTTCACATCCAGTGTTGTTTATTTAAAATGAATAAGTTTGTTCTTTAATCCGACTCCTTAAACCCGCCTCTCCTCTCTGTGTCTTCAGGTCATGACTCCGGGTCTTTACCACTACTATGTGACAGAATTGGCCTTCTACTGGTCACTCATGTTTTCCCAGTTCTCCGACATAAAAAGGAAGGTGAGAGAAACGACTCTGGCTCTGTGAGACTCGACCACACTGGGTCCTCTGCAGCTGCCGCTCCCTGTTAGACTTTTGTTAATACGTCTATTGTTCCTCATCTGGCAGCGACAGAGATGTGTCAGACTGTGTCTGCATGCCTGATCAAGGTTGCAAGTTTTTCTAATGTATGCACATGAACACATGGCGAATTAAGACCGGACCTGACTTTGTTACAAGCTCTAGAGTTGTGTTCACTTTGGAGGGTCACGCTGGCAGAGCTGCTGCTGCTCGCTGAGTGAAGCCCTTGTATTTTCAGCACGAGGGTGCCTGCAGTCATGTGATTGCAGGATGGAGCAGGCCTAACTCTAGTAGAACGAAAGAAATTCCACACAATGCCAGCGTATTAGAGCCGGAGCTTCAGCCACAGACACTTGCCTTAAATGTTTTACATGCTTTTGCACCACAAATGTCTGGAATGACTGATGAAGTCCTCCAGTGATACTTGTTTTATATAGTTTTAATTTCATGATCTTATGGTAAGATGAGGCTGGTGAAACTCATCTTTCTGTAGATGTATGTTCATGAGGCTAAAAGCTGTGGTAGCTCAGTTGTATTACAAATATTCATTCTAAAGTTCTGTGTATATTTGCATATAAATGCTCACATTCTATGCTACAGTAGTGATTTTATAATTTAAAGAGATCAACAAAGGAATCTTTAAACATTCTTTGAAGGTGGATTCTAAAGGTTTTGACATTTTACATGATTGCACATTGAAGTTTCTGTTGTTTTAAAAGACCATTAAAGTTGCAGAATGTATTATTAATTATTTTTAATAATGATAAACAAGTGAAAGATTATTTATTAGTCTGAATATGGGGAACTTTGATGTGATACAGCAGCAAAGGGGAAAGTAGAAATAACACTATTGTTAAAGTTATAAATAAGTAGATAAAATATTACTTAATTGCACAGTTAAATGAGTTAACAACCTGACTAAGATTTAAAAGGAGCAGTGCACATTCTTCATTCTTACAGCAGCAGCAGAAATTCATGACCAAACATACTGTTGACCAACTCTGCTGCAGATCTTCTGTCCACTCACTGTCTGCTGCTGTCAGTCCAGATGACCGAATGGTCAGATGCACATGTCTCTGCTCTTGTGTCTCTGCCTCTGTTGCATAAAACAAGTGCTGCTGCTGGGTCAGATTTGATTTCAGATAACTTTCCGTCTGTTCGCTCAAAAAGAGTTGAGCACTGTTAAGAAATTACGATGAGGAAATTCAGTATTTATCTGGAGTTTTATGCAGCCACAAAATGTGATCTGTCCTCTCACATGTGTCTCTAAAGGCCCCAGGTGTTGAACTGTACATGTAGATGTAGCAGCTTTGTGGTTTAATGATGCACTCTGTGTTTTATCTCCATCTTCTGACAGTTGACCTTAATACTGATGTGATATATGGGGCTGATAGAGGGCGTGAGGTGATGATGCTAACAGGAAACGTTCATATATTCTGTGTTGCTTTCTTTAGCACATTACACTGCTGCTGCCAGACGCTTTAACCCACATAACTGATCATAGATCACATTCCTTATATGGACCAGTGTCCATTTGCTTTAATGTATTATTAAGTATTAAATGCTTTGGTGCAGACAAAAGCTCTTACACTGCATTAGACAACTCAATTAAAACAAACGTCATAAATACTTAATGCTGGTCTCCCAGCACAAAGGAGAATCATGGTGCAGCGTGATGTTCATTGGCTGGAATGACTTCCTCATGAGTGCTCCGCTGCTTGATCAGCATTGGCTCAAAACCCATTTATAAGCCACAAAAAGTGATGGAATCGCCTGAGTGATTTATCCTAAGGGGGGATCGATATCCATCAGTTCATCCAATAGTTGATATATTTCTGTCTAGACGCTCACCGTGTCTAACCTCTTTATAATTTCAGGACTTCACGATCATGTTCATCCATCACCTGGCGACAGTCGGCCTGATCAGCTTCTCCTACGTCAACAACATGGCGCGGGTCGGGAGCCTGGTGATGTGTGTCCATGATGCCTCTGACTTCCTGCTGGAGGTCAGAATTTTATCAAATGCACCAAACTGGTGTTTTTACATTTTTTACTTTTACTACAAATCAAATGTAGTTTACTTCACTTAACCTCTGGTCTTTTTTTTCTTTCTTTTTTTTTATCATAGCTTCTAATCCATTATTTTTTAGATGTTCTATAACATGGTCACACTATAAATGACCCTAATACTTCATACCTTATTTACAGACGTTTTTATATATAAGGGGCCACTTACTGTAATGCACGATGTGATGTAACATTTCATTATAAGGAATTACCATTAATTCACTAAGGTAAGAGGGATACATTTAAAATACAGTCAGGTGCTGTTTAAAACTATGCAGCTTTGGATTTAACATACAGTAGTTTCCCATTAGGATATTTATTGTTTAGTAGCCTTTTATCAGTTGCTTTCAGAAACAATAGATATGAAAACTGATTGTTGTTTATGAAAGAAAAAATAATCTTCACTTCACAAGACTTAATAATATTAATTTATTTATTTTTTCCAACAGGCAGCCAAGCTGGCCAACTATGCCAAATACCAGCGCCTGTGTGACTTCCTCTTCATTGTGTTCAGTGTGGTTTTCTTCATCACACGACTTGTTATATATCCAATATGGTGAGTTCTCTGTGACACCTGCAACCTCAGCATGAACTATGTAAATACTAACGTTCATTTTGAAAATCACTCCAAATATTTCCATGGTGTCTTTTCCTGGCAACAAAATATCTGTGTTTTTAAGGAAATGTTTGATCAGGAATCGTCTTTCAGCAAAATGATGATCTCTCTCCTGAATGTTTGCCTTTGACTTTTTTAAATGACATAGCCTGCCTGCAAATACGATGCCTACAAACTTGTACTTAAAATTGTTGACATATATCTATATATTCTATTTTTGAAATGTTATTTACATAGCATTTCCTTTTTCATCTTTATCTTTCACTCATCTTTTCCTCCTTTCCTTCTTTTATATTATTACACATTAGCTTTTAGTTCCCCCTCTAGAGTATACCACTTTTCATATTTCACAGAATGTATTTGTATATAAGTTTGTGACAAATAAATATTTGAATATTGAATCTAATATTCTAGCTTTGATAGCAGCTGAGCACCGGTTAGAAAATATTGAATTTCAGGCCATATCCCTAAACTCTTTATATTTAATGTGAGTGGTGAGAAACACAAGCTCTATTACAGGAGAGTAATGGAAGATTTAAGAATGAAAAGTATCATGGTCTGATGTTCAGAGATAACTATGATCTGATGCAACCAACACATGCTTGTAATTCTGATGAGGCAATTTCCAGGACGGCCGCGGTGCCCGACAAACAGATTCATTGTTGCACAGATCTTCGGTAAAGTTGAAGCTTAAAGGAGCCGAGTCGATGTCGACTGTTTCTCGACAGACGTGGATGTTGAAGCTCAACCTCCAGAGACGAACAATAGGGAGCCTATCATTACCAAAAGTAACCTGAGCAGCTAGATTCAGTGTCTTGGTGTGGGCGAGTGATGAAGCTAGTGTTGCCGCTGCAGCTACCCTCACTGAAATCCATACCTTTGCAGGGGGAGGCAGGTCTGTTGACAACCACCTGTCACTCATGCAGATTTAAAGGACGTGACCTCATCCACCACATCATTTCACCTCCTCGGCTTCCAAACGGGAATTACAATCTGTGCCGTTACCTCATTAGAGAAGTGGTTAATGAAATGATGAGGCTGGACATGTTGTTGCTCCTGCTCGTAAATATTCCGTCCACTTTCTGAAAGTGGTCTCAGACTTTTGAACCCCATCGTATGTGCCTTCACTCAAACGTCCTACACCTGTTTGTCTCTTTGTTTCCCAGGGTCCTTAACTCCACTATGTTTGAGAGCTGGGACATAGTCGGGCCGTTCCCGTCCTGGTGGGTCTTCAACATCTTACTGCTCGTCCTACAGGTGCTGCACATCATCTGGTCCTACCTCATATCCCGTATAGCTGTGAAAGCCATGCTGCGCGGCAAGGTGGGTCACTCACCGTCAGGCGAGTAAACAATAAGTCAGAAAATGAAACACCAGCTATTTGGGGGTTTTGCTCTTTGTTGCCACAGTAAATTTATTTTGGTCAAATAAAGCAAGATAGAAAGATGTCACCCTCTGCTCTCAGAAACCTCAGACCAACGTTTTGGTTCCTTAATTGATCATAAAATCTACTGAGTTGTTTGACATCTTATATATTCAACATTTCTGTCAGGAGTCATTGTTTTCCCACTATTACAACATGCAAGTCAGGCGTCTTTGTTTTTCTGATACGAGCACCTGTTACTTTTACTTCACTGCATTTGACAAAAATAACTGCTGTGGTTTTTTAAGTATCGGTGTGTGAACTGCTGAAGTCACACTGTTCTGTACAGTGTAACTTCAGTTTAATAGTATTAAATAGACAAACTCCCTTACTGTGTTGATGGCAAAGAGAACAGTGTTACAGAGTCGACAGAGCAGCGACACGGCTGAATAACATCCAGGCATCTGTTTGTGATCAGAACGTGTTTATTGAAACATACAGAATAACATCACAGATATTTTTTGGTGATGACGTTGCCGTCTCAACACTTTCTCCCAGTCTGTCCCTGACTCTGTCTCATCTCTCTGCAGACGCTGTTTGTTTCCTCTCCCTCTGGAATGAGAGAGAGAGATCCTGTCTTTCTTTCTATCTTTGTCCAATGAGCCAATTCCTGCACTTCGCTCTCGCTTCTCTCCATTCGCTTTGTCCGCTTGACAACTTTACCTTCTCTGTTTCTTTGGCTGTAAGTTTCTGTTCACCCCCGTTCTGTTGTGATTCCTCTTACACGTCCTAATTTCATCCGTCCTCCTCATTGCAATAAGGATTTAGTGTAGCTGCTGTGGGTTCAATTGGACGGCTGCTGTTACAGTAGATTGACACTTGGGTTCAACCCCAGTCTCACGTAGAGAGCCAGTAGGAGGAGAGTTGAAAATGACGAGTAAAGTAGTAACAGTGTCATGAATGTCAGGTATGTCCAACTGTTTCTCTTCAGGCAGGAGTGGGTTGAGATTGTTCCTACACCACCACCCTGTGGTTATGACGAACAGCGATTTAAACTAGAAAGACGTTTGTCAGAGTTCTTTAAAAAGATAAATGAAAAAGACAGAAACTTATTTCAAATAAGGCAACAGCAACACGCTAAACTGAAAGTTTCAGTATCAAGATGGAGCAGACATTTTCTACACATCTGACCTTGTTGATATAAAGTAACACCCAATCATTGGTTTCACGTCTATGCACTGTTAACATTTCAGTCGGAGTGATTGTCCATCGATTTCCTATTTTATTAGAATAGGTTTTAAAGGGTTTGAATTATGAACATTTTTTATTGTAGCATTTCACAGAAAGAGGCGGTTTTCTTCTCCAAATTTCCTCGAGATTAATCTCAAAAAGTAAAATGGGAAAACAAACAAAAGAGCAAACCAACCACTTTCAGTTTCAGCCAGTTTTTCCTCATGAAATTCTGGAGTATCTACAGATCTCTGCCCACAAGAATGGAATACATTTAAATAAATCAATCAATAAAAATGGACTCTAGAAACGAATGGATATTTTCTGATTCATTGTCACTTTGGTATTAAGTGGTCATGGCCCAGCAGTGTGAATATAAACATTAGCATGATTGCAGATCAGCATGTGAGAGACATCAACGTGGCTTTAGACAAACCCTGCAAAGATGAACCACACAAACCGTAGACAAAATGCATTTATCTCACAACTTATTTAACAAATATGAACTCTACAGCCGATGTGGCTCTTTTCTTTTGGGCTTTGTCAGTAACAGAGCTTCAGAATGGACAAGCTATCTGCGACTAAACTGGAGGTGCGAATGTAAAATAAACAAAGAAATAAAAACTACTTGAAAGACTTTTTCCAAATCTGTTTTAAATGTTCACATCTTAATCTGTTCATTAAATAGTTCCCTCTTCATACTGGTGCTGAAGAGATTCTTCTTAGTGTGAGAGATGGAGGTCAAAGTACACAAGAAACTCTGCAACATATGGGCGTGTCAGTGTTATATTAACCTGACCGTGGAAAATATGAACTTGACTTTCATGTCATATAACAACAATGTCGACAGTCACAGCGTTATATGGCAGAATGATAAAGTGCCACTTGAAACGTTTCCTTTTATTCATTTATAGCAGTGATTAGGATTTCTTGTGATTAAACCTGTGTGGCTTTAACTTCCTCATTATTCTCCCTGTCTGCCAGGTGTGTAACGACGTCCGCAGTGACATTGAGAGCAGCTCAGAAGAAGACGTTGACACGCCCACAGACGCCCTCAAGGCTCCTGCTCATTCTCCCAAGGGAGAGAATGGCACTAACGGCCACTGTGCTGCCTCCAGAGCTCAGGCACACAACCACAGCAGCTGGTGACATGGTCCCTGGCGCCCCCTGCAGTTTGTTTTCCTGAGCGCTTAGTTTGTCCTGTGAAAGTCGTGCAAGCTCCCTCTCACATTTGAGACACACGCAGTCTTCAACCACACATTACTCAGACAGCGAGTGTGCACAGATTCACATGTTGGTGAACTGACGGATACACAGATACTTGAACAGCACAACTCAAGAGGGGAAACAACATGGAAATCAGTTGTAGCAAGTGATTTAGCCTTTTTCTTTTAAACAATTTATTTTGTGTGTTTGGCTGCAGATGTTGGTCGGTTTCAAGGTTCGCTCCCAGTTTTATTGGTCAGATGAACTTGATTTATTTTGTTTCCATGGGTTCATTTCATTTATAGGATAGAAAACTCTTCCTGGGGCGGGTTTGACCTTTCAAGGATTTTGCACTTCTTTATTCAAATTTAACAAGTCACAGTTGTTATTCGTAGAATATCTGCTTTATGTGGCCGTCTCTGCCCTTTGCAGGTTTGTGTGCTTTTACCCTTGAACCACAGTGTTTGGCCACTTTGTGACTTCTGGTTTTGTTCCGTTTTGCAGTTTTTTTAACTTCTCCTGAGACCAAATGTTTATGAAATTGTTTGATGTTACTGCCTATAGAAGAATCCAGGTATAAGGACCATAATGTCTGCTCTCACTGAGTGCCTTGTAAAAATGTTTTTCCAAATATATTCTGTTGTTGAAAGACAACTTTTTTAGTGCAGTTCTGTCTAGAAACACTTTTACACTGTGTGGTTAAAGGCATTTAATTTAATACAATTCAAACAATTACAACCATCTTCACTTCTGAAACGCTCATAACATGGATGTCAATGTTGGTTCATTTTCTAGATGAGGTTTTCATGAACAAAACATCTTCCTTGCGAGGACACAATACCCGCGACAAACATCCCGATTGGAAAAATCATGTTTGTGATTTTAGCGATGGACCAAAAAGAGGAGGAATGGGGAGAAATGTCCACATGTGTGCAAAGAGGAGATCAGTCTTTGATGATTTCAGGATCCTGATTTTCTGCTGCCATTTTCAGCGCCTTTTGCTTCTGCATGTATCGGTATCCTCGCATGGCACACATGTATCCTCCGTACGCCGTCAGCAGCATCATCGAGGCAGAGAAGGCCCGATAGCCGAAGTCAGCCAGACGCTTCCCAGTAACCATGGTGATGAACCTGAAGGGACCAGGAACATGATGTCAGAGCAGCATCAGCAGCAAAAACACTTCACAGCACTGACGAGAAGTAAAGTAGTTTTACCCAAGTTATTTATTGTTGACTAATTTAAAGCTGGGATTTTGCACCATCATTTATAATGTGTTCACTGTCTCCTAAGTTGTATTAAACAAAATACATGTTGAGTTATTTTTATGTGATTTTCCACCATCTTATAAACATTACGATATTATATGCAAACCACCATACAGCATTCTGTCCACATCAGTAATGCTGGACTCATAATATATTATATACTTGCTGTCCCTTATTAAGGGAAATAGTCTTTAACAGGCTACGTGTATCTAATGGTAAATATTTAACAGATAGTTGTTTTACATACAGAACAAAATAAGCTTATAAAAGATGGTATCACGGTTACAGATTAACCAACAAATAAAGCACATGATAAAGTTGGCTCCACTTCAATACAGCATCCAAATACTTCTTCTATGTACCTTCTATTAAATATCATGATCAATTTATTCTAGATTACACAAATGGTCACTTTTAAGTAAATTATACAAATTATTAATCCTGTACCTTATAGTACTTAAAGGTACAGTGTGTAGACTTTAGTGATATCTAGTGTTGAAGTTGCATGTTGCAGCTGAACACCCCTCACCTCACCCTCTCCTTCCAAACAGGAAAAAGAACCTGTGGTAGCTTCGATTGTCATAAAAACTCAAAATGTGTTTAGTTTGTTCAGTCTGGACTAATGTAAATATAAAGTATTTAATTACAATTCATACAATTTAGATGAAATGAACAAGAGAAAATATCATGAGGATTATTCTACAATGAATTTCTGCCAATAGTTCCCTTTCACCTAAATCTCACACACTGGAGCTTTAAATACAGTAATTAAGGAAATCATGTGATATAACATATCATAGAAATCTGATTCAAGTCAACAAAGCAAAACTCTACATGTTAGATTGTTAAATCAGTAAATAACAACAGCTCTTCCAGGACGAAGTCAAATGTGACTGAATGAAAATACTTTTGAACGCAGGAGACTTTTCTTATATTTGTAGTTGAGCACTTTAGTTCCCAGGTGAAGGTCCAGACTCTGGTGTAACTCACAGAATCACAACAACCACACAAACTAAAACTACAAACTACACTCACTCAGACAAACCATCGATAGATCCGCTTCAATGCTGTCAGGTGTTATTAGCATTAAAGGTTTGTCTCTGCACGTTAGCATCCTTCAGCTCAGCTTCGTCACTTCTCACACTGTTTTATCGACTTCCTACAACTCCACGTGTTTGTCACATCTCTTACCAGAGGACAATCTTTTAAATTAACGTCCTTACCTTTTATTCCGAAGCTGAAATCAAACGCAGGCTGTCGCTGTTTTCCTCAATGTCAGCGTGTGAGAATTAGCACTTGAGCTAACCTTCGCTTTCGTAAGCTACGGAAACCCAGAGGGAACGTTTTTCTTCTTCTCACAAACCCGCGGGTAAAGCTGCAGAGCGCCATCTAGTGACCCGGAGAATATTACAGTCACGTCTTCACACCACAAACTATAGTTTCCATAATATGATTCATCATAAATTAATACATTTGGAATTATGTGGATGAATGAATGAATAAAGGATGAAATAATTGAAGGGATTTATTGTAAAATTGTTATATAATTAATTAAGATTATTATCTACAAAAACAATAAAACATTCATTAATAAATTAAAAAGATAAATCGAGTGTCTCCTTGAAATTTGTCGACGATTAACTTCCTGTTATTTTGAAATCACCAGTGGTTCGATGATCGTGTTTTCCACCCGGACGCATTTCAGAGACGCACGTGTTTACAATGGCAACATGTCGGGCAGAGAACGAGTCAGTGGATGAATCCACTGATCCCGGAGCTGCTCCTCATGGAAACTTCATCAACTATTACACCTTCAACCCTCCGGAGAACAGACTGGGTCTGATTCCGGCTTCACTCCTGCAGGACTTAGGTCTCAGCTGCGGGACAACACTGCTGCTGGACGTGGGCTGTAACTCAGGGGTAAGAGAAAGTTCACTGGGTTTACAACGTGCAATAACACAAATACAACAAATACAATTAAATACATAAAGAGCACTTCTTCTCGTGTTTGCACACTGTTGTCTTTTCATTCTCACTTTCCTGTGATTCACATGTTAACCCTCTATAACACACTGTGTTTCCTTTAGGAATTCTAATATCTGGAATAAAATGTGAGATCATATAAATTTGAACGTTATCCTTCAAGATTTGAAAAGGCAGAGTAAAATAATAAAATCCTAAAAGAGAATATATTAAAGAAACAGAATATAGTTGAGAAAAAAATCTAATCTAATCTGAAAATTTAAGTGAATTTAGAAGGATATACAAATAGCAAAACAGGCTCAAATAAAAATAAATAAATAAAATAAAATTGAGAGAGAGAGATTAAAACTGTAGGTTTTGAGTTTGCTTTTAGAAAATATATTTATACTCATGATCATTGAGAGGTGGCATCATTTACAATGAATTACAGAGACAGTAAAAGAGGAGGAAAAAAACAAGAGCAAACAAACTATTTCACAATTTGACTAAATGAAAGACATTTTAAAACATCTGGCAAGAATGATTAGAGAAATCAAGATGATCAAAATGTAAAGTGAAAACATGAAAAACATAAAAAATACAGCTCTGTGACACATCACATTTAAAATATCTATGCCCAAAATTGTAAAAATAAAAATACAGATATATATAAAACATTTGCAAGTGGAAGATGGAAGGATTGAGATAACATTTTTAAAATCTTCAAATGTTAGAACTGCACTAAATTCAAGGATGTGCTGTATTTTGTTCCCCGAGACAGTTTCAATAGCAGCACACCTCACAATGAGTACAAACAAGTTCATGTGTCAAATTGTTGGATTGCTCCTTTAAATTAAGATGGCATTAACAGCTGTCCACTCTGTTTCCCTGTGTGAATGACAGGACCTGAGCGTGGCCTTCTATAAACATGTGGTGCAACCGCCCGTGTGTGGAGAAGAGTCTGAGGGGAGAGAAGTTCATCTCCTGGGCTTCGACCTGGACGAGGCTCTGATTCAGCGAGCAGAGGACGCCAACCCTCTGCCCAGCAGCATCTCCTTCATCCCTCTGGACATCACCACAGACATGGAGCAGCTGCAGAGTTACCTCAGTCGACACGGCTGCTCCCACTTCCACCTGAGTCTGTGCCTGGCTGTCACCATGTGGGTCCATTTAAACCACGGAGACTCCGGCCTGCTGCAGCTCCTCTCTCGCTTGGCCTCCATCAGCCAGCACCTCCTGCTGGAGGCCCAGCCCTGGAAGTGCTACCGCTCTGCCGCCCGGCGCCTGAGGAAGCTGGGCCGCTCGGACTTTGACAACTTCAAGACCCTGAAGATTCACGGGGACATAGCTAAACATGTCAGGGAGCACCTGGAGAGACACTGCGGCATGGAGCTCATCCAGAGCTTCGGCAGCACCGTGTGGGACAGAAAACTGCTGCTGTTCAGACGGACAGGAAGCTGAGGGAGAGAATCAGGTTTTCATTGGCTGCTCAGGAGCTGCAGGGAGACGATAAGAAAACAAAACCAAAGAGACAAATGTGGGAAATGTGAGAAAACAGTCTTAATTAATAGACTGAAATTTCTGAGCATCAGTTTATCATAGAATAACTTCACTGTTTCCAGCTTCAGAAACATGGAGATTTGTATTCATCTTTGTTTTCTTGGAAAAGATCTTTTGGAAAAAATAAACAAACTGAAAACATCACCTTGGGCTCTGGTGATTCAAATTTTTTTTGCTATCAATTTGCATTTTATAGACCCAAGTGTTAATCTATCAACTGAGAAATTTGGCACATTGATCTACTGCGAAAATCAGCACGTTTCGAGCAAGCAGCGCAGAGTTATTCACCCTAAGGTGAATAAGGTTAGGGCTGAAATTAGGGTTAGGGTTAGGGTTAGGGTTGCAATTAGGGTTAGGGTTGCAGCCAGGGTTAGGATGAAAACCCATTGGAGATCCCCGATTTTCTTGAATAACTTTTGTTCTGAAGGTCATAGAGACTTGGAAGTTGGTTCCATCTGAACTAATGTGGGGATGCCCGATCCATTGGTACCATCCCCGAGCTTCTCCGACCTCCGGAAGGGGTCAAACCACCAAATCTCAAATAAAAAGTACAAGATATTTTTGAATAACTTTTTTTCTGAAAGTCCTAGAGACTCGGGCATTTCAAACATCATAAAGGGGAGACCGTCACGCACCCACACCAAATTTCAGCACGTTTCGAGCAAGCAGCGCAGAGTTATTCACCCTAAGGTGAATAGGGTTAGGGCTGAAATTAGGGTTAGGGTTAGGGTTAGGGTTGCAATTAGGGTTAGGGTTGCAGCCAGGGTTAGGGTTAGGGTTAGGGTTACAATTAGGGTTAGGGTTGCAGCCAGGGTTAGGATGAAAACCCATTGGAGATTGAAGATTTTCTTGAATAACTTTTGTTCTGAAGGTCATAGAGACTTGGAAGTTAGTTCCATCAGAACTAATGTGGGGATGCCCGATCCATTGGTACCATCCCCGAGCTTCTCCGACCTCCGGAAGGGGTCAAACCACCAAATCTCAAAGAAAAAGTACAAGATATTTTTAAATAACTTTTTTTCTGAAAGTCCTAGAGACTCGGGCATTTCGCACATCATAAAGGGGAGACCGCCACGCACCCACACCAAATTTCAGCACGTTTCGAGCAAGCAGCGCAGAGTTATTCACCCTAAGGTGAATAGGGTTAGGGCTGAAATTAGGGTTAGGGTTAGGGTTAGGGTTGCAATTAGGGTTAGGGTTGCAGCCAGGGTTAGGGTTAGGGTTAGGGTTGCAATTAGGGTTAGGGTTGCAGCCAGGGTTAGGATGAAAACCCATTGGAGATTGAAGATTTTCTTGAATAACTTTTGTTCTGAAGGTCATAGAGACTTGGAAGTTAGTTCCATCAGAACTAATGTGGGGATGCCCGATCCATTGGTACCATCCCCGAGCTTCTCCGACCTCCGGAAGGGGTCAAACCACCAAATCTCCTAGAAAAAGTACAAGATATTTTTAAATAACTTTTTTTCTGAAAGTCCTAGAGACTCGGGCATTTCGCACATCATAAAGGGGAGACCGCCACGCACCCACACCAAATTTCAGCACGTTTCGAGCAAGCAGCGCAGAGTTATTCACCCTAAGGTGAATAGGGTTAGGGCTGAAATTAGGGTTAGGGTTGCAATTAGGGTTAGGGTTGCAGCCAGGGTTAGGATGAAAACCCATTGGAGATTGAAGATTTTCTTGAATAACTTTTGTTCTGAAGGTCATAGAGACTTGGAAGTTGGTTCCATCAGAACTAATGTGGGGATGCCCGATCCATTGGTACCATCCCCGAGCTTCTCCGACCTCCGGAAGGGGTCAAACCACCAAATCTCAAAGAAAAAGTACAAGATATTTTTAAATAACTTTTTTTCTGAAAGTCCTAGAGACTCGGGCATTTCGCACATCATAAAGGGGAGACCGCCACGCACCCACACCAAATTTCAGCACGTTTCGAGCAAGCAGCGCAGAGTTATTCACCCTAAGGTGAATAGGGTTAGGGCTGAAATTAGGGTTAGGGTTAGGGTTAGGGTTGCAATTAGGGTTAGGGTTGCAGCCAGGGTTAGGGTTAGGGTTGCAATTAGGGTTAGGGTGAAAACCCATTGGAGATTGAAGATTTTCTTGAATAACTTTTGTTCTGAAGGTCATAGAGACTTGGAAGTTGGTTCCATCAGAACTAACGTGGTGATGCCCGATCCATTGGTACCATCCCCGAGCTTCTCCGACCTCCGGAAGGGGTCAAACCACCAAATCTCAAATAAAAAGTACAAGATATTTTTGAATAACTTTTTTTCTGAAAGTCCTAGAGACTCGGGCATTTCAAACATCATAAAGGGGAGACCGTCACGCACCCACACCAAATTTCAGCACGTTTCGAGCAAGCAGCGCAGAGTTATTCACCCTAAGGTGAATAGGGTTAGGGCTGAAATTAGGGTTAGGGTTAGGGTTAGGGTTGCAATTAGGGTTAGGGTTGCAGCCAGGGTTAGGGTTAGGGTTAGGGTTGCAATTAGGGTTAGGGTTGCAGCCAGGGTTAGGATGAAAACCCATTGGAGATTGAAGATTTTCTTGAATAACTTTTGTTCTGAAGGTCATAGAGACTTGGAAGTTAGTTCCATCAGAACTAATGTGGGGATGCCCGATCCATTGGTACCATCCCCGAGCTTCTCCGACCTCCGGAAGGGGTCAAACCACCAAATCTCAAAGAAAAAGTACAAGATATTTTTAAATAACTTTTTTTCTGAAAGTCCTAGAGACTCGGGCATTTCGCACATCATAAAGGGGAGACCGCCACGCACCCACACCAAATTTCAGCACGTTTCGAGCAAGCAGCGCAGAGTTATTCACCCTAAGGTGAATAGGGTTAGGGCTGAAATTAGGGTTAGGGTTGCAATTAGGGTTAGGGTTGCAGCCAGGGTTAGGATGAAAACCCATTGGAGATTGAAGATTTTCTTGAATAACTTTTGTTCTGAAGGTCATAGAGACTTGGAAGTTGGTTCCATCAGAACTAATGTGGTGATGCCCGATCCATTGGTACCATCCCCGAGCTTCTCCGACCTCCGGAAGGGGTCAAACCACCAAATCTCAAAGAAAAAGTACAAGATATTTTTGAATAACTTTTTTTCTGAAAGTCCTAGAGACTCGGGCATTTCACACATCATAAAGGGGAGACCGCCACGCACCCACACCAAATTTCAGCACGTTTCGAGCAAGCAGCGCAGAGTTATTCACCCTAAGGTGAATAGGGTTAGGGCGGAAATTAGGGTTAGGGTTAGGGTTAGGGTTGCAATTAGGGTTAGGGTTGCAGCCAGGGTTAGGGTTAGGGTTAGGGTTGCAATTAGGGTTAGGGTGAAAACCCATTGGAGATTAAAGATTTTCTTGAATAACTTTTGTTCTGAAGGTCATAGAGACTTGGAAGTTGGTTCCATCAGAACTAATGTGGGGATGCCCGATCCATTGGTACCATCCCCGAGCTTCTCCGACCTCCGGAAGGGGTCAAACCACCAAATCTCAAAGAAAAAGTACAAGATATTTTTGAATAACTTTTTTTCTGAAAGTCCTAGAGACTCGGGCATTTCACACATCATAAAGGGGAGACCGCCACGCACCCACACCAAATTTCAGCACGTTTCGAGCAAGCAGCGCAGAGTTATTCACCCTAAGGTGAATAGGGTTAGGGCTGAAATTAGGGTTAGGGTTAGGGTTAGGGTTGCAATTAGGGTTAGGGTTGCAGCCAGGGTTAGGGTTAGGGTTGCAATTAGGGTTAGGGTGAAAACCCATTGGAGATTAAAGATTTTCTTGAATAACTTTTGTTCTGAAGGTCATAGAGACTTGGAAGTTGGTTCCATCAGAACTAATGTGGGGATGCCCGATCCATTGGTACCATCCCCGAGCTTCTCCGACCTCCGGAAGGGGTCAAACCACCAAATCTCAAAGAAAAAGTACAAGATATTTTTGAATAACTTTTTTTCTGAAAGTCCTAGAGACTCGGGCATTTCACACATCATAAAGGGGAGACCGCCACGCACCCACACCAAATTTCAGCACGTTTCGAGCAAGCAGCGCAGAGTTATTCACCCTAAGGTGAATAGGGTTAGGGCTGAAATTAGGGTTAGGGTTAGGGTTAGGGTTGCAATTAGGGTTAGGGTTGCAGCCAGGGTTAGGGTTAGGGTTGCAATTAGGGTTAGGGTGAAAACCCATTGGAGATTAAAGATTTTCTTGAATAACTTTTGTTCTGAAGGTCATAGAGACTTGGAAGTTGGTTCCATCAGAACTAATGTGGGGATGCCCGATCCATTGGTACCATCCCCGAGCTTCTCCGACCTCCGGAAGGGGTCAAACCACCAAATCTCAAAGAAAAAGTACAAGATATTTTTGAATAACTTTTTTTCTGAAAGTCCTAGAGACTCGGGCATTTCACACATCATAAAGGGGAGACCGCCACGCACCCACACCAAATTTCAGCACGTTTCGAGCAAGCAGCGCAGAGTTATTCACCCTAAGGTGAATAGGGTTAGGGCTGAAATTAGGGTTAGGGTTAGGGTTAGGGTTGCAATTAGGGTTAGGGTTGCAGCCAGGGTTAGGGTTAGGGTTGCAATTAGGGTTAGGGTGAAAACCCATTGGAGATTAAAGATTTTCTTGAATAACTTTTGTTCTGAAGGTCATAGAGACTTGGAAGTTGGTTCCATCAGAACTAATGTTGGGATGCCCGATCCATTGGTACCATCCCCGAGCTTCTCCGACCTCCGGAAGGGGTCAAACCACCAAATCTCAAAGAAAAAGTACAAGATATTTTTGAATAACTTTTTTTCTGAAAGTCCTAGAGACTCGGGCATTTCACACATCATAAAGGGGAGACCGCCACGCACCCACACCAAATTTCAGCACGTTTCGAGCAAGCAGCGCAGAGTTATTCACCCTAAGGTGAATAGGGTTAGGGCTGAAATTAGGGTTAGGGTTAGGGTTAGGGTTGCAATTAGGGTTAGGGTTGCAGCCAGGGTTAGGGTTAGGGTTGCAATTAGGGTTAGGGTGAAAACCCATTGGAGATTAAAGATTTTCTTGAATAACTTTTGTTCTGAAGGTCATAGAGACTTGGAAGTTGGTTCCATCAGAACTAATGTGGGGATGCCCGATCCATTGGTACCATCCCCGAGCTTCTCCGACCTCCGGAAGGGGTCAAACCACCAAATCTCAAAGAAAAAGTACAAGATATTTTTGAATAACTTTTTTTCTGAAAGTCCTAGAGACTCGGGCATTTCACACATCATAAAGGGGAGACCGCCACGCACCCACACCAAATTTCAGCACGTTTCGAGCAAGCAGCGCAGAGTTATTCACCCTAAGGTGAATAGGGTTAGGGCTGAAATTAGGGTTAGGGTTAGGGTTAGGGTTGCAATTAGGGTTAGGGTTGCAGCCAGGGTTAGGGTTAGGGTTGCAATTAGGGTTAGGGTGAAAACCCATTGGAGATTAAAGATTTTCTTGAATAACTTTTGTTCTGAAGGTCATAGAGACTTGGAAGTTGGTTCCATCAGAACTAATGTGGGGATGCCCGATCCATTGGTACCATCCCCGAGCTTCTCCGACCTCCGGAAGGGGTCAAACCACCAAATCTCAAAGAAAAAGTACAAGATATTTTTGAATAACTTTTTTTCTGAAAGTCCTAGAGACTCGGGCATTTCACACATCATAAAGGGGAGACCGCCACGCACCCACACCAAATTTCAGCACGTTTCGAGCAAGCAGCGCAGAGTTATTCACCCTAAGGTGAATAGGGTTAGGGCTGAAATTAGGGTTAGGGTTAGGGTTGCAATTAGGGTTAGGGTTGCAGCCAGGGTTAGGGTTAGGGTTGCAATTAGGGTTAGGGTGAAAACCCATTGGAGATTGAAGATTTTCTTGAATAACCTTTGTTCTGAAGGTCATAGAGACTTGGAAGTTGGTTCCATCAGAACTAATGTGGGGATGCCCGATCCATTGGTACCATCCCCGAGCTTCTCCGACCTCCGGAAGGGGTCAAACCACCAAATCTCAAAGAAAAAGTACAAGATATTTTTAAATAACTTTTTTTCTGAAAGTCCTAGAGACTCGGGCATTTCGCACATCATAAAGGGGAGACCGCCACGCACCCACACCAAATTTCAGCACGTTTCGAGCAAGCAGCGCAGAGTTATTCACCCTAAGGTGAATAGGGTTAGGGCTGAAATTAGGGTTAGGGTTAGGGTTAGGGTTGCAATTAGGGTTAGGGTTGCAGCCAGGGTTAGGGTTAGGGTTGCAATTAGGGTTAGGGTGAAAACCCATTGGAGATTAAAGATTTTCTTGAATAACTTTTGTTCTGAAGGTCATAGAGACTTGGAAGTTGGTTCCATCAGAACTAATGTGGGGATGCCCGATCCATTGGTACCATCCCCGAGCTTCTCCGACCTCCGGAAGGGGTCAAACCACCAAATCTCAAAGAAAAAGTACAAGATATTTTTGAATAACTTTTTTTCTGAAAGTCCTAGAGACTCGGGCATTTCACACATCATAAAGGGGAGACCGCCACGCACCCACACCAAATTTCAGCACGTTTCGAGCAAGCAGCGCAGAGTTATTCACCCTAAGGTGAATAGGGTTAGGGCTGAAATTAGGGTTAGGGTTAGGGTTAGGGTTGCAATTAGGGTTAGGGTTGCAGCCAGGGTTAGGGTTAGGGTTGCAATTAGGGTTAGGGTGAAAACCCATTGGAGATTAAAGATTTTCTTGAATAACTTTTGTTCTGAAGGTCATAGAGACTTGGAAGTTGGTTCCATCAGAACTAATGTGGGGATGCCCGATCCATTGGTACCATCCCCGAGCTTCTCCGACCTCCGGAAGGGGTCAAACCACCAAATCTCAAAGAAAAAGTACAAGATATTTTTGAATAACTTTTTTTCTGAAAGTCCTAGAGACTCGGGCATTTCACACATCATAAAGGGGAGACCGCCACGCACCCACACCAAATTTCAGCACGTTTCGAGCAAGCAGCGCAGAGTTATTCACCCTAAGGTGAATAGGGTTAGGGCTGAAATTAGGGTTAGGGTTAGGGTTAGGGTTGCAATTAGGGTTAGGGTTGCAGCCAGGGTTAGGGTTAGGGTTGCAATTAGGGTTAGGGTGAAAACCCATTGGAGATTGAAGATTTTCTTGAATAACCTTTGTTCTGAAGGTCATAGAGACTTGGAAGTTGGTTCCATCAGAACTAATGTGGGGATGCCCGATCCATTGGTACCATCCCCGAGCTTCTCCGACCTCCGGAAGGGGTCAAACCACCAAATCTCAAAGAAAAAGTACAAGATATTTTTAAATAACTTTTTTTCTGAAAGTCCTAGAGACTCGGGCATTTCGCACATCATAAAGGGGAGACCGCCACGCACCCACACCAAATTTCAGCACGTTTCGAGCAAGCAGCGCAGAGTTATTCACCCTAAGGTGAATAGGGTTAGGGCTGAAATTAGGGTTAGGGTTAGGGTTAGGGTTGCAATTAGGGTTAGGGTTGCAGCCAGGGTTAGGATGAAAACCCATTGGAGATTGAAGATTTTCTTGAATAACTTTTGTTCTGAAGGTCATAGAGACTTGGAAGTTGGTTCCATCAGAACTAATGTGGGGATGCCCGATCCATTGGTACCATCCCCGAGCTTCTCCGACCTCCGGAAGGGGTCAAACCACCAAATCTCAAAGAAAAAGTACAAGATATTTTTAAAAAACTTTTTTTCTGAAAGTCCTAGAGACTCGGGCATTTCGCACATCATAAAGGGGAGACCGCCACGCACCCACACCAAATTTCAGCACGTTTCGAGTAAGTAGCGCAGAGTTATTCACCCTAAGGTGAATAGGGTTAGGGCTGAAATTAGGGTTAGGGTTGCAATTAGGGTTAGGGTTAGGGTTGCAATTAGGGTTAGGGTTGCAGCCAGGGTTAGGGTTAGGGTTGCAATTAGGATTAGGGTGAAAACCCATTGGAGATTGAAGATTTTCTTGAATAACTTTTGTTCTGAAGGTCATAGAGACTTGGAAGTTGGTTCCATCAGAACTAATGTGGGGATGCCCGATCCATTGGTACCATCCCCGAGCTTCTCCGACCTCCGGAAGGGGTCAAACCACCAAATCTCAAAGAAAAAGTACAAGATATTTTTAAATAACTTTTTCTCTGAAAGTCCTAGAGACTCGGGCATTTCGCTCATCATAAAGGGGAGACCGCCACGCACCCACACCAAATTTCAGCACGTTTCGAGCAAGCAGCGCAGAGTTATTCACCCTAAGGTGAATAGGGTTAGGGCTGAAATTAGGGTTAGGGTTAGGGTTAGGGTTGCAATTAGGGTTAGGGTTGCAATTAGGGTTAGGGTGAAAACCCATTGGAGATTAAAGATTTTCTTGAATAACTTTTGTTCTGAAGGTCATAGAGACTTGGAAGTTGGTTCCATCAGAACTAATGTGGGGATGCCCGATCCATTGGTACCATCCCCGAGCTTCTCCGACCTCCGGAAGGGGTCAAACCACCAAATCTCAAAGAAAAAGTACAAGATATTTTTGAATAACTTTTTTTCTGAAAGTCCTAGAGACTCGGGCATTTCACACATCATAAAGGGGAGACCGCCACGCACCCACACCAAATTTCAGCACGTTTCGAACAAGCAGCGCAGAGTTATTCACCCTAAGGTGAATAGGGTTAGGGCTGAAATTAGGGTTAGGGTTAGGGTTAGGGTTGCAATTAGGGTTAGGGTTGCAATTAGGGTTAGGGTGAAAACCCATTGGAGATTAAAGATTTTCTTGAATAACTTTTGTTCTGAAGGTCATAGAGACTTGGAAGTTGGTTCCATCAGAACTAATGTGGGGATGCCCGATCCATTGGTACCATCCCCGAGCTTCTCCGACCTCCGGAAGGGGTCAAACCACCAAATCTCAAAGAAAAAGTACAAGATATTTTTGAATAACTTTTTTTCTGAAAGTCCTAGAGACTCGGGCATTTCACACATCATAAAGGGGAGACCGCCACGCACCCACACCAAATTTCAGCACGTTTCGAACAAGCAGCGCAGAGTTATTCACCCTAAGGTGAATAGGGTTAGGGCTGAAATTAGGGTTAGGGTTAGGGTTAGGGTTGCAATTAGGGTTAGGGTTGCAGCCAGGGTTAGGGTTAGGGTTGCAATTAGGGTTAGGGTGAAAACCCATTGGAGATTAAAGATTTTCTTGAATAACTTTTGTTCTGAAGGTCATAGAGACTTAGAAGTTGGTTCCATCAGAACTAATGTGGGGGTGCCCGATCCATTGGTACCATCCCCGAGCTTCTCCGACCTCCGGAAGGGGTCAAACCACCAAATCTCAAAGAAAAAGTACAAGATATTTTTGAATAACTTTTTTTCTGAAAGTCCTAGAGACTCGGGCATTTCACACATCATAAAGGGGAGACCGCCACGCACCCACACCAAATTTCAGCACGTTTCGAGCAAGCAGCGCAGAGTTATTCACCCTAAGGTGAATAGGGTTAGGGCTGAAATTAGGGTTAGGGTTAGGGTTAGGGTTGCAATTAGGGTTAGGGTTGCAGCCAGGGTTAGGATGAAAACCCATTGGAGATTGAAGATTTTCTTGAATAACTTTTGTTCTGAAGGTCATAGAGACTTGGAAGTTGGTTCCATCAGAACTAATGTGGGGATGCCCGATCCATTGGTACCATCCCCGAGCTTCTCCGACCTCCGGAAGGGGTCAAACCACCAAATCTCAAAGAAAAAGTACAAGATATTTTTAAATAACTTTTTCTCTGAAAGTCCTAGAGACTCGGGCATTTCGCACATCATAAAGGGGAGACCGCCACGCACCCACACCAAATTTCAGCACGTTTCGAGCAAGCAGCGCAGAGTTATTCACCCTAAGGTGAATAGGGTTAGGGCTGAAATTAGGGTTAGGGTTAGGGTTAGGGTTGCAATTAGGGTTAGGGTTGCAGCCAGGGTTAGGATGAAAACCCATTGGAGATTGAAGATTTTCTTGAATAACTTTTGTTCTGAAGGTCATAAAGACTTGGAAGTTGGTTCCATCAGAACTAATGTGGGGATGCCCGATCCATTGGTACCATCCCCGAGCTTCTCCGACCTCCGGAAGGGGTCAAACCACCAAATCTCAAAGAAAAAGTACAAGATATTTTTAAATAACTTTTTTTCTGAAAGTCCTAGAGACTCGGGCATTTCGCACATCATAAAGGGGAGACCGCCACGCACCCACACCAAATTTCAGCACGTTTCGAGTAAGCAGCGCAGAGTTATTCACCCTAAGGTGAATAGGGTTAGGGCTGAAATTAGGGTTAGGGTTGCAATTAGGGTTAGGGTTGCAGCCAGGGTTAGGGTTAGGGTTGCAATTAGGATTAGGGTGAAAACCCATTGGAGATTGAAGATTTTCTTGAATAACTTTTGTTCTGAAGGTCATAGAGACTTGGAAGTTGGTTCCATCAGAACTAATGTTGGGATGCCCGATCCATTGGTACCATCCCCGAGCTTCTCCGACCTCCGGAAGGGGTCAAACCACCAAATCTCAAAGAAAAAGTACAAGATATTTTTAAATAACTTTTTTTCTGAAAGTCCTAGAGACTCGGGCATTTCGCACATCATAAAGGGGAGACCGCCACGCACCCACACCAAATTTCAGCACGTTTCGAGTAAGCAGCGCAGAGTTATTCACCCTAAGGTGAATAGGGTTAGGGCTGAAATTAGGGTTAGGGTTGCAATTAGGGTTAGGGTTAGGGTTGCAATTAGGGTTAGGGTTGCAGCCAGGGTTAGGATGAAAACCCATTGGAGATCCCCGATTTTCTTGAATAACTTTTGTTCTGAAGGTCATAGAGACTTGGAAGTTGGTTCCATCAGAACTAATGTGGGGGTGCCCGATCCATTGGTACCATCCCCGAGCTTCTCCGACCTCCGGAAGGGGTCAAACCACCAAATCTCAAAGAAAAAGTACAAGATATTTTTGAATAACTTTTTTTCTGAAAGTCCTAGAGACTCGGGCATTTCACACATCATAAAGGGGAGACCGCCACGCACCCACACCAAATTTCAGCACGTTTCGAGCAAGCAGCGCAGAGTTATTCACCCTAAGGTGAATAGGGTTAGGGCTGAAATTAGGGTTAGGGTTAGGGTTAGGGTTGCAATTAGGGTTAGGGTTGCAGCCAGGGTTAGGGTTAGGGTTGCAATTAGGGTTAGGGTGAAAACCCATTGGAGATTGAAGATTTTCTTGAATAACCTTTGTTCTGAAGGTCATAGAGACATGGAAGTTGGTTCCATCAGAACTAATGTGGGGATGCCCGATCCATTGGTACCATCCCCGAGCTTCTCCGACCTCCGGAAGGGGTCAAACCACCAAATCTCAAAGAAAAAGTACAAGATATTTTTAAATAACTTTTTTTCTGAAAGTCCTAGAGACTCGGGCATTTCGCACATCATAAAGGGGAGACCGCCACGCACCCACACCAAATTTCAGCACGTTTCGAGCAAGCAGCGCAGAGTTATTCACCCTAAGGTGAATAGGGTTAGGGCTGAAATTAGGGTTAGGGTTAGGGTTAGGGTTGCAATTAGGGTTAGGGTTGCAGCCAGGGTTAGGATGAAAACCCATTGGAGATTGAAGATTTTCTTGAATAACTTTTGTTCTGAAGGTCATAGAGACTTGGAAGTTGGTTCCATCAGAACTAATGTGGGGATGCCCGATCCATTGGTACCATCCCCGAGCTTCTCCGACCTCCGGAAGGGGTCAAACCACCAAATCTCAAAGAAAAAGTACAAGATATTTTTGAATAACTTTTTTTCTGAAAGTCCTAGAGACTCGGGCATTTCACACATCATAAAGGGGAGACCGCCACGCACCCACACCAAATTTCAGCACGTTTCGAGCAAGCAGCGCAGAGTTATTCACCCTAAGGTGAATAGGGTTAGGGCTGAAATTAGGGTTAGGGTTAGGGTTGCAATTAGGGTTAGGGTTGCAGCCAGGGTTAGGGTTAGGGTTGCAATTAGGGTTAGGGTGAAAACCCATTGGAGATTGAAGATTTTCTTGAATAACCTTTGTTCTGAAGGTCATAGAGACTTGGAAGTTGGTTCCATCAGAACTAATGTGGGGATGCCCGATCCATTGGTACCATCCCCGAGCTTCTCCGACCTCCGGAAGGGGTCAAACCACCAAATCTCAAAGAAAAAGTACAAGATATTTTTAAATAACTTTTTTTCTGAAAGTCCTAGAGACTCGGGCATTTCGCACATCATAAAGGGGAGACCGCCACGCACCCACACCAAATTTCAGCACGTTTCGAGCAAGCAGCGCAGAGTTATTCACCCTAAGGTGAATAGGGTTAGGGCTGAAATTAGGGTTAGGGTTAGGGTTAGGGTTGCAATTAGGGTTAGGGTTGCAGCCAGGGTTAGGGTTAGGGTTGCAATTAGGGTTAGGGTGAAAACCCATTGGAGATTAAAGATTTTCTTGAATAACTTTTGTTCTGAAGGTCATAGAGACTTGGAAGTTGGTTCCATCAGAACTAATGTGGGGATGCCCGATCCATTGGTACCATCCCCGAGCTTCTCCGACCTCCGGAAGGGGTCAAACCACCAAATCTCAAAGAAAAAGTACAAGATATTTTTGAATAACTTTTTTTCTGAAAGTCCTAGAGACTCGGGCATTTCACACATCATAAAGGGGAGACCGCCACGCACCCACACCAAATTTCAGCACGTTTCGAGCAAGCAGCGCAGAGTTATTCACCCTAAGGTGAATAGGGTTAGGGCTGAAATTAGGGTTAGGGTTAGGGTTAGGGTTGCAATTAGGGTTAGGGTTGCAGCCAGGGTTAGGGTTAGGGTTGCAATTAGGGTTAGGGTGAAAACCCATTGGAGATTAAAGATTTTCTTGAATAACTTTTGTTCTGAAGGTCATAGAGACTTGGAAGTTGGTTCCATCAGAACTAATGTGGGGATGCCCGATCCATTGGTACCATCCCCGAGCTTCTCCGACCTCCGGAAGGGGTCAAACCACCAAATCTCAAAGAAAAAGTACAAGATATTTTTGAATAACTTTTTTTCTGAAAGTCCTAGAGACTCGGGCATTTCACACATCATAAAGGGGAGACCGCCACGCACCCACACCAAATTTCAGCACGTTTCGAGCAAGCAGCGCAGAGTTATTCACCCTAAGGTGAATAGGGTTAGGGCTGAAATTAGGGTTAGGGTTAGGGTTAGGGTTGCAATTAGGGTTAGGGTTGCAGCCAGGGTTAGGGTTAGGGTTGCAATTAGGGTTAGGGTGAAAACCCATTGGAGATTGAAGATTTTCTTGAATAACCTTTGTTCTGAAGGTCATAGAGACTTGGAAGTTGGTTCCATCAGAACTAATGTGGGGATGCCCGATCCATTGGTACCATCCCCGAGCTTCTCCGACCTCCGGAAGGGGTCAAACCACCAAATCTCAAAGAAAAAGTACAAGATATTTTTAAATAACTTTTTTTCTGAAAGTCCTAGAGACTCGGGCATTTCGCACATCATAAAGGGGAGACCGCCACGCACCCACACCAAATTTCAGCACGTTTCGAGCAAGCAGCGCAGAGTTATTCACCCTAAGGTGAATAGGGTTAGGGCTGAAATTAGGGTTAGGGTTAGGGTTAGGGTTGCAATTAGGGTTAGGGTTGCAGCCAGGGTTAGGATGAAAACCCATTGGAGATTGAAGATTTTCTTGAATAACTTTTGTTCTGAAGGTCATAGAGACTTGGAAGTTGGTTCCATCAGAACTAATGTGGGGATGCCCGATCCATTGGTACCATCCCCGAGCTTCTCCGACCTCCGGAAGGGGTCAAACCACCAAATCTCAAAGAAAAAGTACAAGATATTTTTAAAAAACTTTTTTTCTGAAAGTCCTAGAGACTCGGGCATTTCGCACATCATAAAGGGGAGACCGCCACGCACCCACACCAAATTTCAGCACGTTTCGAGTAAGTAGCGCAGAGTTATTCACCCTAAGGTGAATAGGGTTAGGGCTGAAATTAGGGTTAGGGTTGCAATTAGGGTTAGGGTTAGGGTTGCAATTAGGGTTAGGGTTGCAGCCAGGGTTAGGGTTAGGGTTGCAATTAGGATTAGGGTGAAAACCCATTGGAGATTGAAGATTTTCTTGAATAACTTTTGTTCTGAAGGTCATAGAGACTTGGAAGTTGGTTCCATCAGAACTAATGTGGGGATGCCCGATCCATTGGTACCATCCCCGAGCTTCTCCGACCTCCGGAAGGGGTCAAACCACCAAATCTCAAAGAAAAAGTACAAGATATTTTTAAATAACTTTTTCTCTGAAAGTCCTAGAGACTCGGGCATTTCGCTCATCATAAAGGGGAGACCGCCACGCACCCACACCAAATTTCAGCACGTTTCGAGCAAGCAGCGCAGAGTTATTCACCCTAAGGTGAATAGGGTTAGGGCTGAAATTAGGGTTAGGGTTAGGGTTAGGGTTGCAATTAGGGTTAGGGTTGCAATTAGGGTTAGGGTGAAAACCCATTGAGATTAAAGATTTTCTTGAATAACTTTTGTTCTGAAGGTCATAGAGACTTGGAAGTTGGTTCCATCAGAACTAATGTGGGGATGCCCGATCCATTGGTACCATCCCCGAGCTTCTCCGACCTCCGGAAGGGGTCAAACCACCAAATCTCAAAGAAAAAGTACAAGATATTTTTGAATAACTTTTTTTCTGAAAGTCCTAGAGACTCGGGCATTTCACACATCATAAAGGGGAGACCGCCACGCACCCACACCAAATTTCAGCACGTTTCGAACAAGCAGCGCAGAGTTATTCACCCTAAGGTGAATAGGGTTAGGGCTGAAATTAGGGTTAGGGTTAGGGTTAGGGTTGCAATTAGGGTTAGGGTTGCAGCCAGGGTTAGGGTTAGGGTTGCAATTAGGGTTAGGGTGAAAACCCATTGGAGATTAAAGATTTTCTTGAATAACTTTTGTTCTGAAGGTCATAGAGACTTAGAAGTTGGTTCCATCAGAACTAATGTGGGGGTGCCCGATCCATTGGTACCATCCCCGAGCTTCTCCGACCTCCGGAAGGGGTCAAACCACCAAATCTCAAAGAAAAAGTACAAGATATTTTTGAATAACTTTTTTTCTGAAAGTCCTAGAGACTCGGGCATTTCACACATCATAAAGGGGAGACCGCCACGCACCCACACCAAATTTCAGCACGTTTCGAGCAAGCAGCGCAGAGTTATTCACCCTAAGGTGAATAGGGTTAGGGCTGAAATTAGGGTTAGGGTTAGGGTTAGGGTTGCAATTAGGGTTAGGGTTGCAGCCAGGGTTAGGATGAAAACCCATTGGAGATTGAAGATTTTCTTGAATAACTTTTGTTCTGAAGGTCATAGAGACTTGGAAGTTGGTTCCATCAGAACTAATGTGGGGATGCCCGATCCATTGGTACCATCCCCGAGCTTCTCCGACCTCCGGAAGGGGTCAAACCACCAAATCTCAAAGAAAAAGTACAAGATATTTTTAAATAACTTTTTCTCTGAAAGTCCTAGAGACTCGGGCATTTCGCACATCATAAAGGGGAGACCGCCACGCACCCACACCAAATTTCAGCACGTTTCGAGCAAGCAGCGCAGAGTTATTCACCCTAAGGTGAATAGGGTTAGGGCTGAAATTAGGGTTAGGGTTAGGGTTAGGGTTGCAATTAGGGTTAGGGTTGCAGCCAGGGTTAGGATGAAAACCCATTGGAGATTGAAGATTTTCTTGAATAACTTTTGTTCTGAAGGTCATAAAGACTTGGAAGTTGGTTCCATCAGAACTAATGTGGGGATGCCCGATCCATTGGTACCATCCCCGAGCTTCTCCGACCTCCGGAAGGGGTCAAACCACCAAATCTCAAAGAAAAAGTACAAGATATTTTTAAATAACTTTTTTTCTGAAAGTCCTAGAGACTCGGGCATTTCGCACATCATAAAGGGGAGACCGCCACGCACCCACACCAAATTTCAGCACGTTTCGAGTAAGCAGCGCAGAGTTATTCACCCTAAGGTGAATAGGGTTAGGGCTGAAATTAGGGTTAGGGTTGCAATTAGGGTTAGGGTTGCAGCCAGGGTTAGGGTTAGGGTTGCAATTAGGATTAGGGTGAAAACCCATTGGAGATTGAAGATTTTCTTGAATAACTTTTGTTCTGAAGGTCATAGAGACTTGGAAGTTGGTTCCATCAGAACTAATGTTGGGATGCCCGATCCATTGGTACCATCCCCGAGCTTCTCCGACCTCCGGAAGGGGTCAAACCACCAAATCTCAAAGAAAAAGTACAAGATATTTTTAAATAACTTTTTTTCTGAAAGTCCTAGAGACTCGGGCATTTCGCACATCATAAAGGGGAGACCGCCACGCACCCACACCAAATTTCAGCACGTTTCGAGTAAGCAGCGCAGAGTTATTCACCCTAAGGTGAATAGGGTTAGGGCTGAAATTAGGGTTAGGGTTGCAATTAGGGTTAGGGTTGCAGCCAGGGTTAGGATGAAAACCCATTGGAGATCCCCGATTTTCTTGAATAACTTTTGTTCTGAAGGTCATAGAGACTTGGAAGTTGGTTCCATCAGAACTAATGTGGGGGTGCCCGATCCATTGGTACCATCCCCGAGCTTCTCCGACCTCCGGAAGGGGTCAAACCACCAAATCTCAAAGAAAAAGTACAAGATATTTTTGAATAACTTTTTTTCTGAAAGTCCTAGAGACTCGGGCATTTCACACATCATAAAGGGGAGACCGCCACGCACCCACACCAAATTTCAGCACGTTTCGAGCAAGCAGCGCAGAGTTATTCACCCTAAGGTGAATAGGGTTAGGGCTGAAATTAGGGTTAGGGTTAGGGTTAGGGTTGCAATTAGGGTTAGGGTTGCAGCCAGGGTTAGGGTTAGGGTTGCAATTAGGGTTAGGGTGAAAACCCATTGGAGATTGAAGATTTTCTTGAATAACCTTTGTTCTGAAGGTCATAGAGACATGGAAGTTGGTTCCATCAGAACTAATGTGGGGATGCCCGATCCATTGGTACCATCCCCGAGCTTCTCCGACCTCCGGAAGGGGTCAAACCACCAAATCTCAAAGAAAAAGTACAAGATATTTTTAAATAACTTTTTTTCTGAAAGTCCTAGAGACTCGGGCATTTCGCACATCATAAAGGGGAGACCGCCACGCACCCACACCAAATTTCAGCACGTTTCGAGCAAGCAGCGCAGAGTTATTCACCCTAAGGTGAATAGGGTTAGGGCTGAAATTAGGGTTAGGGTTAGGGTTAGGGTTGCAATTAGGGTTAGGGTTGCAGCCAGGGTTAGGATGAAAACCCATTGGAGATTGAAGATTTTCTTGAATAACTTTTGTTCTGAAGGTCATAGAGACTTGGAAGTTGGTTCCATCAGAACTAATGTGGGGATGCCCGATCCATTGGTACCATCCCCGAGCTTCTCCGACCTCCGGAAGGGGTCAAACCACCAAATCTCAAAGAAAAAGTACAAGATATTTTTAAATAACTTTTTTTCTGAAAGTCCTAGAGACTCGGGCATTTCGCACATCATAAAGGGGAGACCGCCACGCACCCACACCAAATTTCAGCACGTTTCGAGTAAGCAGCGCAGAGTTATTCACCCTAAGGTGAATAGGGTTAGGGCTGAAATTAGGGTTAGGGTTGCAATTAGGGTTAGGGTTAGGGTTGCAATTAGGGTTAGGGTTGCAGCCAGGGTTAGGGTTAGGGTTGCAATTAGGATTAGGGTGAAAACCCATTGGAGATTGAAGATTTTCTTGAATAACTTTTGTTCTGAAGGTCATAGAGACTTGGAAGTTGGTTCCATCAGAACTAATGTGGGGATGCCCGATCCATTGGTACCATCCCCGAGCTTCTCCGACCTCCGGAAGGGGTCAAACCACCAAATCTCAAAGAAAAAGTACAAGATATTTTTAAATAACTTTTTCTCTGAAAGTCCTAGAGACTCGGGCATTTCGCTCATCATAAAGGGGAGACCGCCACGCACCCACACCAAATTTCAGCACGTTTCGAGCAAGCAGCGCAGAGTTATTCACCCTAAGGTGAATAGGGTTAGGGCTGAAATTAGGGTTAGGGTTAGGGTTAGGGTTGCAATTAGGGTTAGGGTTGCAATTAGGGTTAGGGTGAAAACCCATTGGAGATTAAAGATTTTCTTGAATAACTTTTGTTCTGAAGGTCATAGAGACTTGGAAGTTGGTTCCATCAGAACTAATGTGGGGATGCCCGATCCATTGGTACCATCCCCGAGCTTCTCCGACCTCCGGAAGGGGTCAAACCACCAAATCTCAAAGAAAAAGTACAAGATATTTTTGAATAACTTTTTTTCTGAAAGTCCTAGAGACTCGGGCATTTCACACATCATAAAGGGGAGACCGCCACGCACCCACACCAAATTTCAGCACGTTTCGAACAAGCAGCGCAGAGTTATTCACCCTAAGGTGAATAGGGTTAGGGCTGAAATTAGGGTTAGGGTTAGGGTTAGGGTTGCAATTAGGGTTAGGGTTGCAGCCAGGGTTAGGGTTAGGGTTGCAATTAGGGTTAGGGTGAAAACCCATTGGAGATTAAAGATTTTCTTGAATAACTTTTGTTCTGAAGGTCATAGAGACTTAGAAGTTGGTTCCATCAGAACTAATGTGGGGGTGCCCGATCCATTGGTACCATCCCCGAGCTTCTCCGACCTCCGGAAGGGGTCAAACCACCAAATCTCAAAGAAAAAGTACAAGATATTTTTGAATAACTTTTTTTCTGAAAGTCCTAGAGACTCGGGCATTTCACACATCATAAAGGGGAGACCGCCACGCACCCACACCAAATTTCAGCACGTTTCGAGCAAGCAGCGCAGAGTTATTCACCCTAAGGTGAATAGGGTTAGGGCTGAAATTAGGGTTAGGGTTAGGGTTAGGGTTGCAATTAGGGTTAGGGTTGCAGCCAGGGTTAGGATGAAAACCCATTGGAGATTGAAGATTTTCTTGAATAACTTTTGTTCTGAAGGTCATAGAGACTTGGAAGTTGGTTCCATCAGAACTAATGTGGGGATGCCCGATCCATTGGTACCATCCCCGAGCTTCTCCGACCTCCGGAAGGGGTCAAACCACCAAATCTCAAAGAAAAAGTACAAGATATTTTTAAATAACTTTTTCTCTGAAAGTCCTAGAGACTCGGGCATTTCGCACATCATAAAGGGGAGACCGCCACGCACCCACACCAAATTTCAGCACGTTTCGAGCAAGCAGCGCAGAGTTATTCACCCTAAGGTGAATAGGGTTAGGGCTGAAATTAGGGTTAGGGTTAGGGTTAGGGTTGCAATTAGGGTTAGGGTTGCAGCCAGGGTTAGGATGAAAACCCATTGGAGATTGAAGATTTTCTTGAATAACTTTTGTTCTGAAGGTCATAAAGACTTGGAAGTTGGTTCCATCAGAACTAATGTGGGGATGCCCGATCCATTGGTACCATCCCCGAGCTTCTCCGACCTCCGGAAGGGGTCAAACCACCAAATCTCAAAGAAAAAGTACAAGATATTTTTAAATAACTTTTTTTCTGAAAGTCCTAGAGACTCGGGCATTTCGCACATCATAAAGGGGAGACCGCCACGCACCCACACCAAATTTCAGCACGTTTCGAGTAAGCAGCGCAGAGTTATTCACCCTAAGGTGAATAGGGTTAGGGCTGAAATTAGGGTTAGGGTTGCAATTAGGGTTAGGGTTGCAGCCAGGGTTAGGGTTAGGGTTGCAATTAGGATTAGGGTGAAAACCCATTGGAGATTGAAGATTTTCTTGAATAACTTTTGTTCTGAAGGTCATAGAGACTTGGAAGTTGGTTCCATCAGAACTAATGTTGGGATGCCCGATCCATTGGTACCATCCCCGAGCTTCTCCGACCTCCGGAAGGGGTCAAACCACCAAATCTCAAAGAAAAAGTACAAGATATTTTTAAATAACTTTTTTTCTGAAAGTCCTAGAGACTCGGGCATTTCGCACATCATAAAGGGGAGACCGCCACGCACCCACACCAAATTTCAGCACGTTTCGAGTAAGCAGCGCAGAGTTATTCACCCTAAGGTGAATAGGGTTAGGGCTGAAATTAGGGTTAGGGTTGCAATTAGGGTTAGGGTTAGGGTTGCAATTAGGGTTAGGGTTGCAGCCAGGGTTAGGATGAAAACCCATTGGAGATCCCCGATTTTCTTGAATAACTTTTGTTCTGAAGGTCATAGAGACTTGGAAGTTGGTTCCATCAGAACTAATGTGGGGATGCCCGATCCATTGGTACCATCCCCGAGCTTCTCCGACCTCCGGAAGGGGTCAAACCACCAAATCTCAAAGAAAAAGTACAAGATATTTTTGAATAACTTTTCTTCTGAAAGTCCTAGAGACTCGGGCATTTCACACATCATAAAGGGGAGACCGCCACGCACCCACACCAAATTTCAGCACGTTTCGAGCAAGCAGCGCAGAGTTATTCACCCTAAGGTGAATAGGGTTAGGGCTGAAATTAGGGTTAGGGTTAGGGTTAGGGTTGCAATTAGGGTTAGGGTTGCAGCCAGGGTTAGGATGAAAACCCATTGGAGATTGAAGATTTTCTTGAATAACTTTTGTTCTGAAGGTCATAAAGACTTGGAAGTTGGTTCCATCAGAACTAATGTGGGGATGCCCGATCCATTGGTACCATCCCCAAGCTTCTCCGACCTCCGGAAGGGGTCAAACCACCAAATCTCAAAGAAAAAGTACAAGATATTTTTAAATAACTTTTTTTCTGAAAGTCCTAGAGACTCGGGCATTTCGCACATCATAAAGGGGAGACCGCCACGCACCCACACCAAATTTCAGCACGTTTCGAGTAAGCAGCGCAGAGTTATTCACCCTAAGGTGAATAGGGTTAGGGCTGAAATTAGGGTTAGGGTTGCAATTAGGGTTAGGGTTGCAGCCAGGGTTAGGGTTAGGGTTGCAATTAGGATTAGGGTGAAAACCCATTGGAGATTGAAGATTTTCTTGAATAACTTTTGTTCTGAAGGTCATAGAGACTTGGAAGTTGGTTCCATCAGAACTAATGTGGGGATGCCCGATCCATTGGTACCATCCCCGAGCTTCTCCGACCTCCGGAAGGGGTCAAACCACCAAATCTCAAAGAAAAAGTACAAGATATTTTTAAATAACTTTTTCTCTGAAAGTCCTAGAGACTCGGGCATTTCGCTCATCATAAAGGGGAGACCGCCACGCACCCACACCAAATTTCAGCACGTTTCGAGCAAGCAGCGCAGAGTTATTCACCCTAAGGTGAATAGGGTTAGGGCTGAAATTAGGGTTAGGGTTAGGGTTAGGGTTGCAATTAGGGTTAGGGTTGCAATTAGGGTTAGGGTGAAAACCCATTGGAGATTAAAGATTTTCTTGAATAACTTTTGTTCTGAAGGTCATAGAGACTTGGAAGTTGGTTCCATCAGAACTAATGTGGGGATGCCCGATCCATTGGTACCATCCCCGAGCTTCTCCGACCTCCGGAAGGGGTCAAACCACCAAATCTCAAAGAAAAAGTACAAGATATTTTTGAATAACTTTTTTTCTGAAAGTCCTAGAGACTCGGGCATTTCACACATCATAAAGGGGAGACCGCCACGCACCCACACCAAATTTCAGCACGTTTCGAGCAAGCAGCGCAGAGTTATTCACCCTAAGGTGAATAGGGTTAGGGCTGAAATTAGGGTTAGGGTTGCAATTAGGGTTAGGGTTGCAGCCAGGGTTAGGATGAAAACCCATTGGAGATTGAAGATTTTCTTGAATAACTTTTGTTCTGAAGGTCATAGAGACTTGGAAGTTGGTTCCATCAGAACTAATGTGGGGATGCCCGATCCATTGGTACCATCCCCGAGCTTCTCCGACCTCTGGAAGGGGTCAAACCACCAAATCTCAAAGAAAAAGTACAAGATATTTTTAAATAACTTTTTCTCTGAAAGTCCTAGAGACTCGGGCATTTCGCACATCATAAAGGGGAGACCGCCACGCACCCACACCAAATTTCAGCACGTTTCGAGCAAGCAGCGCAGAGTTATTCACCCTAAGGTGAATAGGGTTAGGGCTGAAATTAGGGTTAGGGTTAGGGTTAGGGTTGCAATTAGGGTTAGGGTTGCAGCCAGGGTTAGGATGAAAACCCATTGGAGATTGAAGATTTTCTTGAATAACTTTTGTTCTGAAGGTCATAAAGACTTGGAAGTTGGTTCCATCAGAACTAATGTGGGGATGCCCGATCCATTGGTACCATCCCCGAGCTTCTCCGACCTCCGGAAGGGGTCAAACCACCAAATCTCAAAGAAAAAGTACAAGATATTTTTAAATAACTTTTTTTCTGAAAGTCCTAGAGACTCGGGCATTTCGCACATCATAAAGGGGAGACCGCCACGCACCCACACCAAATTTCAGCACGTTTCGAGTAAGCAGCGCAGAGTTATTCACCCTAAGGTGAATAGGGTTAGGGCTGAAATTAGGGTTAGGGTTGCAATTAGGGTTAGGGTTGCAGCCAGGGTTAGGGTTAGGGTTGCAATTAGGATTAGGGTGAAAACCCATTGGAGATTGAAGATTTTCTTGAATAACTTTTGTTCTGAAGGTCATAGAGACTTGGAAGTTGGTTCCATCAGAACTAATGTTGGGATGCCCGATCCATTGGTACCATCCCCGAGCTTCTCCGACCTCCGGAAGGGGTCAAACCACCAAATCTCAAAGAAAAAGTACAAGATATTTTTAAATAACTTTTTTTCTGAAAGTCCTAGAGACTCAGGCATTTCGCACATCATAAAGGGGAGACCGCCACGCACCCACACCAAATTTCAGCACGTTTCGAGTAAGCAGCGCAGAGTTATTCACCCTAAGGTGAATAGGGTTAGGGCTGAAATTAGGGTTAGGGTTGCAATTAGGGTTAGGGTTAGGGTTGCAATTAGGGTTAGGGTTGCAGCCAGGGTTAGGATGAAAACCCATTGGAGATCCCCGATTTTCTTGAATAACTTTTGTTCTGAAGGTCATAGAGACTTGGAAGTTGGTTCCATCAGAACTAATGTGGGGGTGCCCGATCCATTGGTACCATCCCCGAGCTTCTCCGACCTCCGGAAGGGGTCAAACCACCAAATCTCAAAGAAAAAGTACAAGATATTTTTGAATAACTTTTTTTCTGAAAGTCCTAGAGACTCGGGCATTTCACACATCATAAAGGGGAGACCGCCACGCACCCACACCAAATTTCAGCACGTTTCGAGCAAGCAGCGCAGAGTTATTCACCCTAAGGTGAATAGGGTTAGGGCTGAAATTAGGGTTAGGGTTAGGGTTAGGGTTGCAATTAGGGTTAGGGTTGCAGCCAGGGTTAGGGTTAGGGTTGCAATTAGGGTTAGGGTGAAAACCCATTGGAGATTGAAGATTTTCTTGAATAACCTTTGTTCTGAAGGTCATAGAGACATGGAAGTTGGTTCCATCAGAACTAATGTGGGGATGCCCGATCCATTGGTACCATCCCCGAGCTTCTCCGACCTCCGGAAGGGGTCAAACCACCAAATCTCAAAGAAAAAGTACAAGATATTTTTAAATAACTTTTTTTCTGAAAGTCCTAGAGACTCGGGCATTTCGCACATCATAAAGGGGAGACCGCCACGCACCCACACCAAATTTCAGCACGTTTCGAGCAAGCAGCGCAGAGTTATTCACCCTAAGGTGAATAGGGTTAGGGCTGAAATTAGGGTTAGGGTTAGGGTTAGGGTTGCAATTAGGGTTAGGGTTGCAGCCAGGGTTAGGATGAAAACCCATTGGAGATTGAAGATTTTCTTGAATAACTTTTGTTCTGAAGGTCATAGAGACTTGGAAGTTGGTTCCATCAGAACTAATGTGGGGATGCCCGATCCATTGGTACCATCCCCGAGCTTCTCCGACCTCCGGAAGGGGTCAAACCACCAAATCTCAAAGAAAAAGTACAAGATATTTTTGAATAACTTTTTTTCTGAAAGTCCTAGAGACTCGGGCATTTCACACATCATAAAGGGGAGACCGCCACGCACCCACACCAAATTTCAGCACGTTTCGAGCAAGCAGCGCAGAGTTATTCACCCTAAGGTGAATAGGGTTAGGGCTGAAATTAGGGTTAGGGTTAGGGTTGCAATTAGGGTTAGGGTTGCAGCCAGGGTTAGGGTTAGGGTTGCAATTAGGGTTAGGGTGAAAACCCATTGGAGATTGAAGATTTTCTTGAATAACCTTTGTTCTGAAGGTCATAGAGACTTGGAAGTTGGTTCCATCAGAACTAATGTGGGGATGCCCGATCCATTGGTACCATCCCCGAGCTTCTCCGACCTCCGGAAGGGGTCAAACCACCAAATCTCAAAGAAAAAGTACAAGATATTTTTAAATAACTTTTTTTCTGAAAGTCCTAGAGACTCGGGCATTTCGCACATCATAAAGGGGAGACCGCCACGCACCCACACCAAATTTCAGCACGTTTCGAGCAAGCAGCGCAGAGTTATTCACCCTAAGGTGAATAGGGTTAGGGCTGAAATTAGGGTTAGGGTTAGGGTTAGGGTTGCAATTAGGGTTAGGGTTGCAGCCAGGGTTAGGGTTAGGGTTGCAATTAGGGTTAGGGTGAAAACCCATTGGAGATTAAAGATTTTCTTGAATAACTTTTGTTCTGAAGGTCATAGAGACTTGGAAGTTGGTTCCATCAGAACTAATGTGGGGATGCCCGATCCATTGGTACCATCCCCGAGCTTCTCCGACCTCCGGAAGGGGTCAAACCACCAAATCTCAAAGAAAAAGTACAAGATATTTTTGAATAACTTTTTTTCTGAAAGTCCTAGAGACTCGGGCATTTCACACATCATAAAGGGGAGACCGCCACGCACCCACACCAAATTTCAGCACGTTTCGAGCAAGCAGCGCAGAGTTATTCACCCTAAGGTGAATAGGGTTAGGGCTGAAATTAGGGTTAGGGTTAGGGTTAGGGTTGCAATTAGGGTTAGGGTTGCAGCCAGGGTTAGGGTTAGGGTTGCAATTAGGGTTAGGGTGAAAACCCATTGGAGATTAAAGATTTTCTTGAATAACTTTTGTTCTGAAGGTCATAGAGACTTGGAAGTTGGTTCCATCAGAACTAATGTGGGGATGCCCGATCCATTGGTACCATCCCCGAGCTTCTCCGACCTCCGGAAGGGGTCAAACCACCAAATCTCAAAGAAAAAGTACAAGATATTTTTGAATAACTTTTTTTCTGAAAGTCCTAGAGACTCGGGCATTTCACACATCATAAAGGGGAGACCGCCACGCACCCACACCAAATTTCAGCACGTTTCGAGCAAGCAGCGCAGAGTTATTCACCCTAAGGTGAATAGGGTTAGGGCTGAAATTAGGGTTAGGGTTAGGGTTAGGGTTGCAATTAGGGTTAGGGTTGCAGCCAGGGTTAGGGTTAGGGTTGCAATTAGGGTTAGGGTGAAAACCCATTGGAGATTGAAGATTTTCTTGAATAACCTTTGTTCTGAAGGTCATAGAGACTTGGAAGTTGGTTCCATCAGAACTAATGTGGGGATGCCCGATCCATTGGTACCATCCCCGAGCTTCTCCGACCTCCGGAAGGGGTCAAACCACCAAATCTCAAAGAAAAAGTACAAGATATTTTTAAATAACTTTTTTTCTGAAAGTCCTAGAGACTCGGGCATTTCGCACATCATAAAGGGGAGACCGCCACGCACCCACACCAAATTTCAGCACGTTTCGAGCAAGCAGCGCAGAGTTATTCACCCTAAGGTGAATAGGGTTAGGGCTGAAATTAGGGTTAGGGTTAGGGTTAGGGTTGCAATTAGGGTTAGGGTTGCAGCCAGGGTTAGGATGAAAACCCATTGGAGATTGAAGATTTTCTTGAATAACTTTTGTTCTGAAGGTCATAGAGACTTGGAAGTTGGTTCCATCAGAACTAATGTGGGGATGCCCGATCCATTGGTACCATCCCCGAGCTTCTCCGACCTCCGGAAGGGGTCAAACCACCAAATCTCAAAGAAAAAGTACAAGATATTTTTAAAAAACTTTTTTTCTGAAAGTCCTAGAGACTCGGGCATTTCGCACATCATAAAGGGGAGACCGCCACGCACCCACACCAAATTTCAGCACGTTTCGAGTAAGTAGCGCAGAGTTATTCACCCTAAGGTGAATAGGGTTAGGGCTGAAATTAGGGTTAGGGTTGCAATTAGGGTTAGGGTTAGGGTTGCAATTAGGGTTAGGGTTGCAGCCAGGGTTAGGGTTAGGGTTGCAATTAGGATTAGGGTGAAAACCCATTGGAGATTGAAGATTTTCTTGAATAACTTTTGTTCTGAAGGTCATAGAGACTTGGAAGTTGGTTCCATCAGAACTAATGTGGGGATGCCCGATCCATTGGTACCATCCCCGAGCTTCTCCGACCTCCGGAAGGGGTCAAACCACCAAATCTCAAAGAAAAAGTACAAGATATTTTTAAATAACTTTTTCTCTGAAAGTCCTAGAGACTCGGGCATTTCGCTCATCATAAAGGGGAGACCGCCACGCACCCACACCAAATTTCAGCACGTTTCGAGCAAGCAGCGCAGAGTTATTCACCCTAAGGTGAATAGGGTTAGGGCTGAAATTAGGGTTAGGGTTAGGGTTAGGGTTGCAATTAGGGTTAGGGTTGCAATTAGGGTTAGGGTGAAAACCCATTGGAGATTAAAGATTTTCTTGAATAACTTTTGTTCTGAAGGTCATAGAGACTTGGAAGTTGGTTCCATCAGAACTAATGTGGGGATGCCCGATCCATTGGTACCATCCCCGAGCTTCTCCGACCTCCGGAAGGGGTCAAACCACCAAATCTCAAAGAAAAAGTACAAGATATTTTTGAATAACTTTTTTTCTGAAAGTCCTAGAGACTCGGGCATTTCACACATCATAAAGGGGAGACCGCCACGCACCCACACCAAATTTCAGCACGTTTCGAACAAGCAGCGCAGAGTTATTCACCCTAAGGTGAATAGGGTTAGGGCTGAAATTAGGGTTAGGGTTAGGGTTAGGGTTGCAATTAGGGTTAGGGTTGCAGCCAGGGTTAGGGTTAGGGTTGCAATTAGGGTTAGGGTGAAAACCCATTGGAGATTAAAGATTTTCTTGAATAACTTTTGTTCTGAAGGTCATAGAGACTTAGAAGTTGGTTCCATCAGAACTAATGTGGGGGTGCCCGATCCATTGGTACCATCCCCGAGCTTCTCCGACCTCCGGAAGGGGTCAAACCACCAAATCTCAAAGAAAAAGTACAAGATATTTTTGAATAACTTTTTTTCTGAAAGTCCTAGAGACTCGGGCATTTCACACATCATAAAGGGGAGACCGCCACGCACCCACACCAAATTTCAGCACGTTTCGAGCAAGCAGCGCAGAGTTATTCACCCTAAGGTGAATAGGGTTAGGGCTGAAATTAGGGTTAGGGTTAGGGTTAGGGTTGCAATTAGGGTTAGGGTTGCAGCCAGGGTTAGGATGAAAACCCATTGGAGATTGAAGATTTTCTTGAATAACTTTTGTTCTGAAGGTCATAGAGACTTGGAAGTTGGTTCCATCAGAACTAATGTGGGGATGCCCGATCCATTGGTACCATCCCCGAGCTTCTCCGACCTCCGGAAGGGGTCAAACCACCAAATCTCAAAGAAAAAGTACAAGATATTTTTAAATTACTTTTTCTCTGAAAGTCCTAGAGACTCGGGCATTTCGCACATCATAAAGGGGAGACCGCCACGCACCCACACCAAATTTCAGCACGTTTCGAGCAAGCAGCGCAGAGTTATTCACCCTAAGGTGAATAGGGTTAGGGCTGAAATTAGGGTTAGGGTTAGGGTTAGGGTTGCAATTAGGGTTAGGGTTGCAGCCAGGGTTAGGATGAAAACCCATTGGAGATTGAAGATTTTCTTGAATAACTTTTGTTCTGAAGGTCATAAAGACTTGGAAGTTGGTTCCATCAGAACTAATGTGGGGATGCCCGATCCATTGGTACCATCCCCGAGCTTCTCCGACCTCCGGAAGGGGTCAAACCACCAAATCTCAAAGAAAAAGTACAAGATATTTTTAAATAACTTTTTTTCTGAAAGTCCTAGAGACTCGGGCATTTCGCACATCATAAAGGGGAGACCGCCACGCACCCACACCAAATTTCAGCACGTTTCGAGTAAGCAGCGCAGAGTTATTCACCCTAAGGTGAATAGGGTTAGGGCTGAAATTAGGGTTAGGGTTGCAATTAGGGTTAGGGTTGCAGCCAGGGTTAGGGTTAGGGTTGCAATTAGGATTAGGGTGAAAACCCATTGGAGATTGAAGATTTTCTTGAATAACTTTTGTTCTGAAGGTCATAGAGACTTGGAAGTTGGTTCCATCAGAACTAATGTTGGGATGCCCGATCCATTGGTACCATCCCCGAGCTTCTCCGACCTCCGGAAGGGGTCAAACCACCAAATCTCAAAGAAAAAGTACAAGATATTTTTAAATAACTTTTTTTCTGAAAGTCCTAGAGACTCGGGCATTTCGCACATCATAAAGGGGAGACCGCCACGCACCCACACCAAATTTCAGCACGTTTCGAGTAAGCAGCGCAGAGTTATTCACCCTAAGGTGAATAGGGTTAGGGCTGAAATTAGGGTTAGGGTTGCAATTAGGGTTAGGGTTAGGGTTGCAATTAGGGTTAGGGTTGCAGCCAGGGTTAGGATGAAAACCCATTGGAGATCCCCGATTTTCTTGAATAACTTTTGTTCTGAAGGTCATAGAGACTTGGAAGTTGGTTCCATCAGAACTAATGTGGGGGTGCCCGATCCATTGGTACCATCCCCGAGCTTCTCCGACCTCCGGAAGGGGTCAAACCACCAAATCTCAAAGAAAAAGTACAAGATATTTTTGAATAACTTTTTTTCTGAAAGTCCTAGAGACTCGGGCATTTCACACATCATAAAGGGGAGACCGCCACGCACCCACACCAAATTTCAGCACGTTTCGAGTAAGTAGCGCAGAGTTATTCACCCTAAGGTGAATAGGGTTAGGGCTGAAATTAGGGTTAGGGTTGCAATTAGGGTTAGGGTTAGGGTTGCAATTAGGGTTAGGGTTGCAGCCAGGGTTAGGGTTAGGGTTGCAATTAGGATTAGGGTGAAAACCCATTGGAGATTGAAGATTTTCTTGAATAACTTTTGTTCTGAAGGTCATAGAGACTTGGAAGTTGGTTCCATCAGAACTAATGTGGGGATGCCCGATCCATTGGTACCATCCCCGAGCTTCTCCGACCTCCGGAAGGGGTCAAACCACCAAATCTCAAAGAAAAAGTACAAGATATTTTTAAATAACTTTTTCTCTGAAAGTCCTAGAGACTCGGGCATTTCGCTCATCATAAAGGGGAGACCGCCACGCACCCACACCAAATTTCAGCACGTTTCGAGCAAGCAGCGCAGAGTTATTCACCCTAAGGTGAATAGGGTTAGGGCTGAAATTAGGGTTAGGGTTAGGGTTAGGGTTGCAATTAGGGTTAGGGTTGCAATTAGGGTTAGGGTGAAAACCCATTGGAGATTAAAGATTTTCTTGAATAACTTTTGTTCTGAAGGTCATAGAGACTTGGAAGTTGGTTCCATCAGAACTAATGTGGGGATGCCCGATCCATTGGTACCATCCCCGAGCTTCTCCGACCTCCGGAAGGGGTCAAACCACCAAATCTCAAAGAAAAAGTACAAGATATTTTTGAATAACTTTTTTTCTGAAAGTCCTAGAGACTCGGGCATTTCACACATCATAAAGGGGAGACCGCCACGCACCCACACCAAATTTCAGCACGTTTCGAGCAAGCAGCGCAGAGTTATTCACCCTAAGGTGAATAGGGTTAGGGCTGAAATTAGGGTTAGGGTTGCAATTAGGGTTAGGGTTGCAGCCAGGGTTAGGATGAAAACCCATTGGAGATTGAAGATTTTCTTGAATAACTTTTGTTCTGAAGGTCATAGAGACTTGGAAGTTGGTTCCATCAGAACTAATGTGGGGATGCCCGATCCATTGGTACCATCCCCGAGCTTCTCCGACCTCTGGAAGGGGTCAAACCACCAAATCTCAAAGAAAAAGTACAAGATATTTTTAAATAACTTTTTCTCTGAAAGTCCTAGAGACTCGGGCATTTCGCACATCATAAAGGGGAGACCGCCACGCACCCACACCAAATTTCAGCACGTTTCGAGCAAGCAGCGCAGAGTTATTCACCCTAAGGTGAATAGGGTTAGGGCTGAAATTAGGGTTAGGGTTAGGGTTAGGGTTGCAATTAGGGTTAGGGTTGCAGCCAGGGTTAGGGTTAGGGTTGCAATTAGGGTTAGGGTGAAAACCCATTGGAGATTGAAGATTTTCTTGAATAACCTTTGTTCTGAAGGTCATAGAGACTTGGAAGTTGGTTCCATCAGAACTAATGTGGGGATGCCCGATCCATTGGTACCATCCCCGAGCTTCTCCGACCTCCGGAAGGGGTCAAACCACCAAATCTCAAAGAAAAAGTACAAGATATTTTTAAATAACTTTTTTTCTGAAAGTCCTAGAGACTCGGGCATTTCGCACATCATAAAGGGGAGACCGCCACGCACCCACACCAAATTTCAGCACGTTTCGAGCAAGCAGCGCAGAGTTATTCACCCTAAGGTGAATAGGGTTAGGGCTGAAATTAGGGTTAGGGTTAGGGTTAGGGTTGCAATTAGGGTTAGGGTTGCAGCCAGGGTTAGGGTTAGGGTTGCAATTAGGGTTAGGGTGAAAACCCATTGGAGATTAAAGATTTTCTTGAATAACTTTTGTTCTGAAGGTCATAGAGACTTGGAAGTTGGTTCCATCAGAACTAATGTGGGGATGCCCGATCCATTGGTACCATCCCCGAGCTTCTCCGACCTCCGGAAGGGGTCAAACCACCAAATCTCAAAGAAAAAGTACAAGATATTTTTGAATAACTTTTTTTCTGAAAGTCCTAGAGACTCGGGCATTTCACACATCATAAAGGGGAGACCGCCACGCACCCACACCAAATTTCAGCACGTTTCGAGCAAGCAGCGCAGAGTTATTCACCCTAAGGTGAATAGGGTTAGGGCTGAAATTAGGGTTAGGGTTAGGGTTAGGGTTGCAATTAGGGTTAGGGTTGCAGCCAGGGTTAGGGTTAGGGTTGCAATTAGGGTTAGGGTGAAAACCCATTGGAGATTAAAGATTTTCTTGAATAACTTTTGTTCTGAAGGTCATAGAGACTTGGAAGTTGGTTCCATCAGAACTAATGTGGGGATGCCCGATCCATTGGTACCATCCCCGAGCTTCTCCGACCTCCGGAAGGGGTCAAACCACCAAATCTCAAAGAAAAAGTACAAGATATTTTTGAATAACTTTTTTTCTGAAAGTCCTAGAGACTCGGGCATTTCACACATCATAAAGGGGAGACCGCCACGCACCCACACCAAATTTCAGCACGTTTCGAGCAAGCAGCGCAGAGTTATTCACCCTAAGGTGAATAGGGTTAGGGCTGAAATTAGGGTTAGGGTTAGGGTTAGGGTTGCAATTAGGGTTAGGGTTGCAGCCAGGGTTAGGGTTAGGGTTGCAATTAGGGTTAGGGTGAAAACCCATTGGAGATTGAAGATTTTCTTGAATAACCTTTGTTCTGAAGGTCATAGAGACTTGGAAGTTGGTTCCATCAGAACTAATGTGGGGATGCCCGATCCATTGGTACCATCCCCGAGCTTCTCCGACCTCCGGAAGGGGTCAAACCACCAAATCTCAAAGAAAAAGTACAAGATATTTTTAAATAACTTTTTTTCTGAAAGTCCTAGAGACTCGGGCATTTCGCACATCATAAAGGGGAGACCGCCACGCACCCACACCAAATTTCAGCACGTTTCGAGCAAGCAGCGCAGAGTTATTCACCCTAAGGTGAATAGGGTTAGGGCTGAAATTAGGGTTAGGGTTAGGGTTAGGGTTGCAATTAGGGTTAGGGTTGCAGCCAGGGTTAGGATGAAAACCCATTGGAGATTGAAGATTTTCTTGAATAACTTTTGTTCTGAAGGTCATAGAGACTTGGAAGTTGGTTCCATCAGAACTAATGTGGGGATGCCCGATCCATTGGTACCATCCCCGAGCTTCTCCGACCTCCGGAAGGGGTCAAACCACCAAATCTCAAAGAAAAAGTACAAGATATTTTTAAAAAACTTTTTTTCTGAAAGTCCTAGAGACTCGGGCATTTCGCACATCATAAAGGGGAGACCGCCACGCACCCACACCAAATTTCAGCACGTTTCGAGTAAGTAGCGCAGAGTTATTCACCCTAAGGTGAATAGGGTTAGGGCTGAAATTAGGGTTAGGGTTGCAATTAGGGTTAGGGTTAGGGTTGCAATTAGGGTTAGGGTTGCAGCCAGGGTTAGGGTTAGGGTTGCAATTAGGATTAGGGTGAAAACCCATTGGAGATTGAAGATTTTCTTGAATAACTTTTGTTCTGAAGGTCATAGAGACTTGGAAGTTGGTTCCATCAGAACTAATGTGGGGATGCCCGATCCATTGGTACCATCCCCGAGCTTCTCCGACCTCCGGAAGGGGTCAAACCACCAAATCTCAAAGAAAAAGTACAAGATATTTTTAAATAACTTTTTCTCTGAAAGTCCTAGAGACTCGGGCATTTCGCTCATCATAAAGGGGAGACCGCCACGCACCCACACCAAATTTCAGCACGTTTCGAGCAAGCAGCGCAGAGTTATTCACCCTAAGGTGAATAGGGTTAGGGCTGAAATTAGGGTTAGGGTTAGGGTTAGGGTTGCAATTAGGGTTAGGGTTGCAATTAGGGTTAGGGTGAAAACCCATTGGAGATTAAAGATTTTCTTGAATAACTTTTGTTCTGAAGGTCATAGAGACTTGGAAGTTGGTTCCATCAGAACTAATGTGGGGATGCCCGATCCATTGGTACCATCCCCGAGCTTCTCCGACCTCCGGAAGGGGTCAAACCACCAAATCTCAAAGAAAAAGTACAAGATATTTTTGAATAACTTTTTTTCTGAAAGTCCTAGAGACTCGGGCATTTCACACATCATAAAGGGGAGACCGCCACGCACCCACACCAAATTTCAGCACGTTTCGAACAAGCAGCGCAGAGTTATTCACCCTAAGGTGAATAGGGTTAGGGCTGAAATTAGGGTTAGGGTTAGGGTTAGGGTTGCAATTAGGGTTAGGGTTGCAGCCAGGGTTAGGGTTAGGGTTGCAATTAGGGTTAGGGTGAAAACCCATTGGAGATTAAAGATTTTCTTGAATAACTTTTGTTCTGAAGGTCATAGAGACTTAGAAGTTGGTTCCATCAGAACTAATGTGGGGGTGCCCGATCCATTGGTACCATCCCCGAGCTTCTCCGACCTCCGGAAGGGGTCAAACCACCAAATCTCAAAGAAAAAGTACAAGATATTTTTGAATAACTTTTTTTCTGAAAGTCCTAGAGACTCGGGCATTTCACACATCATAAAGGGGAGACCGCCACGCACCCACACCAAATTTCAGCACGTTTCGAGCAAGCAGCGCAGAGTTATTCACCCTAAGGTGAATAGGGTTAGGGCTGAAATTAGGGTTAGGGTTAGGGTTAGGGTTGCAATTAGGGTTAGGGTTGCAGCCAGGGTTAGGATGAAAACCCATTGGAGATTGAAGATTTTCTTGAATAACTTTTGTTCTGAAGGTCATAGAGACTTGGAAGTTGGTTCCATCAGAACTAATGTGGGGATGCCCGATCCATTGGTACCATCCCCGAGCTTCTCCGACCTCCGGAAGGGGTCAAACCACCAAATCTCAAAGAAAAAGTACAAGATATTTTTAAATTACTTTTTCTCTGAAAGTCCTAGAGACTCGGGCATTTCGCACATCATAAAGGGGAGACCGCCACGCACCCACACCAAATTTCAGCACGTTTCGAGCAAGCAGCGCAGAGTTATTCACCCTAAGGTGAATAGGGTTAGGGCTGAAATTAGGGTTAGGGTTAGGGTTAGGGTTGCAATTAGGGTTAGGGTTGCAGCCAGGGTTAGGATGAAAACCCATTGGAGATTGAAGATTTTCTTGAATAACTTTTGTTCTGAAGGTCATAAAGACTTGGAAGTTGGTTCCATCAGAACTAATGTGGGGATGCCCGATCCATTGGTACCATCCCCGAGCTTCTCCGACCTCCGGAAGGGGTCAAACCACCAAATCTCAAAGAAAAAGTACAAGATATTTTTAAATAACTTTTTTTCTGAAAGTCCTAGAGACTCGGGCATTTCGCACATCATAAAGGGGAGACCGCCACGCACCCACACCAAATTTCAGCACGTTTCGAGTAAGCAGCGCAGAGTTATTCACCCTAAGGTGAATAGGGTTAGGGCTGAAATTAGGGTTAGGGTTGCAATTAGGGTTAGGGTTGCAGCCAGGGTTAGGGTTAGGGTTGCAATTAGGATTAGGGTGAAAACCCATTGGAGATTGAAGATTTTCTTGAATAACTTTTGTTCTGAAGGTCATAGAGACTTGGAAGTTGGTTCCATCAGAACTAATGTTGGGATGCCCGATCCATTGGTACCATCCCCGAGCTTCTCCGACCTCCGGAAGGGGTCAAACCACCAAATCTCAAAGAAAAAGTACAAGATATTTTTAAATAACTTTTTTTCTGAAAGTCCTAGAGACTCGGGCATTTCGCACATCATAAAGGGGAGACCGCCACGCACCCACACCAAATTTCAGCACGTTTCGAGTAAGCAGCGCAGAGTTATTCACCCTAAGGTGAATAGGGTTAGGGCTGAAATTAGGGTTAGGGTTGCAATTAGGGTTAGGGTTAGGGTTGCAATTAGGGTTAGGGTTGCAGCCAGGGTTAGGATGAAAACCCATTGGAGATCCCCGATTTTCTTGAATAACTTTTGTTCTGAAGGTCATAGAGACTTGGAAGTTGGTTCCATCAGAACTAATGTGGGGGTGCCCGATCCATTGGTACCATCCCCGAGCTTCTCCGACCTCCGGAAGGGGTCAAACCACCAAATCTCAAAGAAAAAGTACAAGATATTTTTGAATAACTTTTTTTCTGAAAGTCCTAGAGACTCGGGCATTTCACACATCATAAAGGGGAGACCGCCACGCACCCACACCAAATTTCAGCACGTTTCGAGTAAGTAGCGCAGAGTTATTCACCCTAAGGTGAATAGGGTTAGGGCTGAAATTAGGGTTAGGGTTGCAATTAGGGTTAGGGTTAGGGTTGCAATTAGGGTTAGGGTTGCAGCCAGGGTTAGGGTTAGGGTTGCAATTAGGATTAGGGTGAAAACCCATTGGAGATTGAAGATTTTCTTGAATAACTTTTGTTCTGAAGGTCATAGAGACTTGGAAGTTGGTTCCATCAGAACTAATGTGGGGATGCCCGATCCATTGGTACCATCCCCGAGCTTCTCCGACCTCCGGAAGGGGTCAAACCACCAAATCTCAAAGAAAAAGTACAAGATATTTTTAAATAACTTTTTCTCTGAAAGTCCTAGAGACTCGGGCATTTCGCTCATCATAAAGGGGAGACCGCCACGCACCCACACCAAATTTCAGCACGTTTCGAGCAAGCAGCGCAGAGTTATTCACCCTAAGGTGAATAGGGTTAGGGCTGAAATTAGGGTTAGGGTTAGGGTTAGGGTTGCAATTAGGGTTAGGGTTGCAATTAGGGTTAGGGTGAAAACCCATTGGAGATTAAAGATTTTCTTGAATAACTTTTGTTCTGAAGGTCATAGAGACTTGGAAGTTGGTTCCATCAGAACTAATGTGGGGATGCCCGATCCATTGGTACCATCCCCGAGCTTCTCCGACCTCCGGAAGGGGTCAAACCACCAAATCTCAAAGAAAAAGTACAAGATATTTTTGAATAACTTTTTTTCTGAAAGTCCTAGAGACTCGGGCATTTCACACATCATAAAGGGGAGACCGCCACGCACCCACACCAAATTTCAGCACGTTTCGAGCAAGCAGCGCAGAGTTATTCACCCTAAGGTGAATAGGGTTAGGGCTGAAATTAGGGTTAGGGTTGCAATTAGGGTTAGGGTTGCAGCCAGGGTTAGGATGAAAACCCATTGGAGATTGAAGATTTTCTTGAATAACTTTTGTTCTGAAGGTCATAGAGACTTGGAAGTTGGTTCCATCAGAACTAATGTGGGGATGCCCGATCCATTGGTACCATCCCCGAGCTTCTCCGACCTCTGGAAGGGGTCAAACCACCAAATCTCAAAGAAAAAGTACAAGATATTTTTAAATAACTTTTTCTCTGAAAGTCCTAGAGACTCGGGCATTTCGCACATCATAAAGGGGAGACCGCCACGCACCCACACCAAATTTCAGCACGTTTCGAGCAAGCAGCGCAGAGTTATTCACCCTAAGGTGAATAGGGTTAGGGCTGAAATTAGGGTTAGGGTTAGGGTTAGGGTTGCAATTAGGGTTAGGGTTGCAGCCAGGGTTAGGATGAAAACCCATTGGAGATTGAAGATTTTCTTGAATAACTTTTGTTCTGAAGGTCATAAAGACTTGGAAGTTGGTTCCATCAGAACTAATGTGGGGATGCCCGATCCATTGGTACCATCCCCGAGCTTCTCCGACCTCCGGAAGGGGTCAAACCACCAAATCTCAAAGAAAAAGTACAAGATATTTTTAAATAACTTTTTTTCTGAAAGTCCTAGAGACTCGGGCATTTCGCACATCATAAAGGGGAGACCGCCACGCACCCACACCAAATTTCAGCACGTTTCGAGTAAGCAGCGCAGAGTTATTCACCCTAAGGTGAATAGGGTTAGGGCTGAAATTAGGGTTAGGGTTGCAATTAGGGTTAGGGTTGCAGCCAGGGTTAGGGTTAGGGTTGCAATTAGGATTAGGGTGAAAACCCATTGGAGATTGAAGATTTTCTTGAATAACTTTTGTTCTGAAGGTCATAGAGACTTGGAAGTTGGTTCCATCAGAACTAATGTTGGGATGCCCGATCCATTGGTACCATCCCCGAGCTTCTCCGACCTCCGGAAGGGGTCAAACCACCAAATCTCAAAGAAAAAGTACAAGATATTTTTAAATAACTTTTTTTCTGAAAGTCCTAGAGACTCGGGCATTTCGCACATCATAAAGGGGAGACCGCCACGCACCCACACCAAATTTCAGCACGTTTCGAGTAAGCAGCGCAGAGTTATTCACCCTAAGGTGAATAGGGTTAGGGCTGAAATTAGGGTTAGGGTTGCAATTAGGGTTAGGGTTAGGGTTGCAATTAGGGTTAGGGTTGCAGCCAGGGTTAGGATGAAAACCCATTGGAGATCCCCGATTTTCTTGAATAACTTTTGTTCTGAAGGTCATAGAGACTTGGAAGTTGGTTCCATCAGAACTAATGTGGGGGTGCCCGATCCATTGGTACCATCCCCGAGCTTCTCCGACCTCCGGAAGGGGTCAAACCACCAAATCTCAAAGAAAAAGTACAAGATATTTTTGAATAACTTTTTTTCTGAAAGTCCTAGAGACTCGGGCATTTCACACATCATAAAGGGGAGACCGCCACGCACCCACACCAAATTTCAGCACGTTTCGAGCAAGCAGCGCAGAGTTATTCACCCTAAGGTGAATAGGGTTAGGGCTGAAATTAGGGTTAGGGTTAGGGTTAGGGTTGCAATTAGGGTTAGGGTTGCAGCCAGGGTTAGGGTTAGGGTTGCAATTAGGGTTAGGGTGAAAACCCATTGGAGATTGAAGATTTTCTTGAATAACCTTTGTTCTGAAGGTCATAGAGACATGGAAGTTGGTTCCATCAGAACTAATGTGGGGATGCCCGATCCATTGGTACCATCCCCGAGCTTCTCCGACCTCCGGAAGGGGTCAAACCACCAAATCTCAAAGAAAAAGTACAAGATATTTTTAAATAACTTTTTTTCTGAAAGTCCTAGAGACTCGGGCATTTCGCACATCATAAAGGGGAGACCGCCACGCACCCACACCAAATTTCAGCACGTTTCGAGCAAGCAGCGCAGAGTTATTCACCCTAAGGTGAATAGGGTTAGGGCTGAAATTAGGGTTAGGGTTAGGGTTAGGGTTGCAATTAGGGTTAGGGTTGCAGCCAGGGTTAGGATGAAAACCCATTGGAGATTGAAGATTTTCTTGAATAACTTTTGTTCTGAAGGTCATAGAGACTTGGAAGTTGGTTCCATCAGAACTAATGTGGGGATGCCCGATCCATTGGTACCATCCCCGAGCTTCTCCGACCTCCGGAAGGGGTCAAACCACCAAATCTCAAAGAAAAAGTACAAGATATTTTTGAATAACTTTTTTTCTGAAAGTCCTAGAGACTCGGGCATTTCACACATCATAAAGGGGAGACCGCCACGCACCCACACCAAATTTCAGCACGTTTCGAGCAAGCAGCGCAGAGTTATTCACCCTAAGGTGAATAGGGTTAGGGCTGAAATTAGGGTTAGGGTTAGGGTTGCAATTAGGGTTAGGGTTGCAGCCAGGGTTAGGGTTAGGGTTGCAATTAGGGTTAGGGTGAAAACCCATTGGAGATTGAAGATTTTCTTGAATAACCTTTGTTCTGAAGGTCATAGAGACTTGGAAGTTGGTTCCATCAGAACTAATGTGGGGATGCCCGATCCATTGGTACCATCCCCGAGCTTCTCCGACCTCCGGAAGGGGTCAAACCACCAAATCTCAAAGAAAAAGTACAAGATATTTTTAAATAACTTTTTTTCTGAAAGTCCTAGAGACTCGGGCATTTCGCACATCATAAAGGGGAGACCGCCACGCACCCACACCAAATTTCAGCACGTTTCGAGCAAGCAGCGCAGAGTTATTCACCCTAAGGTGAATAGGGTTAGGGCTGAAATTAGGGTTAGGGTTAGGGTTAGGGTTGCAATTAGGGTTAGGGTTGCAGCCAGGGTTAGGGTTAGGGTTGCAATTAGGGTTAGGGTGAAAACCCATTGGAGATTAAAGATTTTCTTGAATAACTTTTGTTCTGAAGGTCATAGAGACTTGGAAGTTGGTTCCATCAGAACTAATGTGGGGATGCCCGATCCATTGGTACCATCCCCGAGCTTCTCCGACCTCCGGAAGGGGTCAAACCACCAAATCTCAAAGAAAAAGTACAAGATATTTTTGAATAACTTTTTTTCTGAAAGTCCTAGAGACTCGGGCATTTCACACATCATAAAGGGGAGACCGCCACGCACCCACACCAAATTTCAGCACGTTTCGAGCAAGCAGCGCAGAGTTATTCACCCTAAGGTGAATAGGGTTAGGGCTGAAATTAGGGTTAGGGTTAGGGTTAGGGTTGCAATTAGGGTTAGGGTTGCAGCCAGGGTTAGGGTTAGGGTTGCAATTAGGGTTAGGGTGAAAACCCATTGGAGATTAAAGATTTTCTTGAATAACTTTTGTTCTGAAGGTCATAGAGACTTGGAAGTTGGTTCCATCAGAACTAATGTGGGGATGCCCGATCCATTGGTACCATCCCCGAGCTTCTCCGACCTCCGGAAGGGGTCAAACCACCAAATCTCAAAGAAAAAGTACAAGATATTTTTGAATAACTTTTTTTCTGAAAGTCCTAGAGACTCGGGCATTTCACACATCATAAAGGGGAGACCGCCACGCACCCACACCAAATTTCAGCACGTTTCGAGCAAGCAGCGCAGAGTTATTCACCCTAAGGTGAATAGGGTTAGGGCTGAAATTAGGGTTAGGGTTAGGGTTAGGGTTGCAATTAGGGTTAGGGTTGCAGCCAGGGTTAGGGTTAGGGTTGCAATTAGGGTTAGGGTGAAAACCCATTGGAGATTGAAGATTTTCTTGAATAACCTTTGTTCTGAAGGTCATAGAGACTTGGAAGTTGGTTCCATCAGAACTAATGTGGGGATGCCCGATCCATTGGTACCATCCCCGAGCTTCTCCGACCTCCGGAAGGGGTCAAACCACCAAATCTCAAAGAAAAAGTACAAGATATTTTTAAATAACTTTTTTTCTGAAAGTCCTAGAGACTCGGGCATTTCGCACATCATAAAGGGGAGACCGCCACGCACCCACACCAAATTTCAGCACGTTTCGAGCAAGCAGCGCAGAGTTATTCACCCTAAGGTGAATAGGGTTAGGGCTGAAATTAGGGTTAGGGTTAGGGTTAGGGTTGCAATTAGGGTTAGGGTTGCAGCCAGGGTTAGGATGAAAACCCATTGGAGATTGAAGATTTTCTTGAATAACTTTTGTTCTGAAGGTCATAGAGACTTGGAAGTTGGTTCCATCAGAACTAATGTGGGGATGCCCGATCCATTGGTACCATCCCCGAGCTTCTCCGACCTCCGGAAGGGGTCAAACCACCAAATCTCAAAGAAAAAGTACAAGATATTTTTAAAAAACTTTTTTTCTGAAAGTCCTAGAGACTCGGGCATTTCGCACATCATAAAGGGGAGACCGCCACGCACCCACACCAAATTTCAGCACGTTTCGAGTAAGTAGCGCAGAGTTATTCACCCTAAGGTGAATAGGGTTAGGGCTGAAATTAGGGTTAGGGTTGCAATTAGGGTTAGGGTTAGGGTTGCAATTAGGGTTAGGGTTGCAGCCAGGGTTAGGGTTAGGGTTGCAATTAGGATTAGGGTGAAAACCCATTGGAGATTGAAGATTTTCTTGAATAACTTTTGTTCTGAAGGTCATAGAGACTTGGAAGTTGGTTCCATCAGAACTAATGTGGGGATGCCCGATCCATTGGTACCATCCCCGAGCTTCTCCGACCTCCGGAAGGGGTCAAACCACCAAATCTCAAAGAAAAAGTACAAGATATTTTTAAATAACTTTTTCTCTGAAAGTCCTAGAGACTCGGGCATTTCGCTCATCATAAAGGGGAGACCGCCACGCACCCACACCAAATTTCAGCACGTTTCGAGCAAGCAGCGCAGAGTTATTCACCCTAAGGTGAATAGGGTTAGGGCTGAAATTAGGGTTAGGGTTAGGGTTAGGGTTGCAATTAGGGTTAGGGTTGCAATTAGGGTTAGGGTGAAAACCCATTGGAGATTAAAGATTTTCTTGAATAACTTTTGTTCTGAAGGTCATAGAGACTTGGAAGTTGGTTCCATCAGAACTAATGTGGGGATGCCCGATCCATTGGTACCATCCCCGAGCTTCTCCGACCTCCGGAAGGGGTCAAACCACCAAATCTCAAAGAAAAAGTACAAGATATTTTTGAATAACTTTTTTTCTGAAAGTCCTAGAGACTCGGGCATTTCACACATCATAAAGGGGAGACCGCCACGCACCCACACCAAATTTCAGCACGTTTCGAACAAGCAGCGCAGAGTTATTCACCCTAAGGTGAATAGGGTTAGGGCTGAAATTAGGGTTAGGGTTAGGGTTAGGGTTGCAATTAGGGTTAGGGTTGCAGCCAGGGTTAGGGTTAGGGTTGCAATTAGGGTTAGGGTGAAAACCCATTGGAGATTAAAGATTTTCTTGAATAACTTTTGTTCTGAAGGTCATAGAGACTTAGAAGTTGGTTCCATCAGAACTAATGTGGGGGTGCCCGATCCATTGGTACCATCCCCGAGCTTCTCCGACCTCCGGAAGGGGTCAAACCACCAAATCTCAAAGAAAAAGTACAAGATATTTTTGAATAACTTTTTTTCTGAAAGTCCTAGAGACTCGGGCATTTCACACATCATAAAGGGGAGACCGCCACGCACCCACACCAAATTTCAGCACGTTTCGAGCAAGCAGCGCAGAGTTATTCACCCTAAGGTGAATAGGGTTAGGGCTGAAATTAGGGTTAGGGTTAGGGTTAGGGTTGCAATTAGGGTTAGGGTTGCAGCCAGGGTTAGGATGAAAACCCATTGGAGATTGAAGATTTTCTTGAATAACTTTTGTTCTGAAGGTCATAGAGACTTGGAAGTTGGTTCCATCAGAACTAATGTGGGGATGCCCGATCCATTGGTACCATCCCCGAGCTTCTCCGACCTCCGGAAGGGGTCAAACCACCAAATCTCAAAGAAAAAGTACAAGATATTTTTAAATAACTTTTTCTCTGAAAGTCCTAGAGACTCGGGCATTTCGCACATCATAAAGGGGAGACCGCCACGCACCCACACCAAATTTCAGCACGTTTCGAGCAAGCAGCGCAGAGTTATTCACCCTAAGGTGAATAGGGTTAGGGCTGAAATTAGGGTTAGGGTTAGGGTTAGGGTTGCAATTAGGGTTAGGGTTGCAGCCAGGGTTAGGATGAAAACCCATTGGAGATTGAAGATTTTCTTGAATAACTTTTGTTCTGAAGGTCATAAAGACTTGGAAGTTGGTTCCATCAGAACTAATGTGGGGATGCCCGATCCATTGGTACCATCCCCGAGCTTCTCCGACCTCCGGAAGGGGTCAAACCACCAAATCTCAAAGAAAAAGTACAAGATATTTTTAAATAACTTTTTTTCTGAAAGTCCTAGAGACTCGGGCATTTCGCACATCATAAAGGGGAGACCGCCACGCACCCACACCAAATTTCAGCACGTTTCGAGTAAGCAGCGCAGAGTTATTCACCCTAAGGTGAATAGGGTTAGGGCTGAAATTAGGGTTAGGGTTGCAATTAGGGTTAGGGTTGCAGCCAGGGTTAGGGTTAGGGTTGCAATTAGGATTAGGGTGAAAACCCATTGGAGATTGAAGATTTTCTTGAATAACTTTTGTTCTGAAGGTCATAGAGACTTGGAAGTTGGTTCCATCAGAACTAATGTTGGGATGCCCGATCCATTGGTACCATCCCCGAGCTTCTCCGACCTCCGGAAGGGGTCAAACCACCAAATCTCAAAGAAAAAGTACAAGATATTTTTAAATAACTTTTTTTCTGAAAGTCCTAGAGACTCGGGCATTTCGCACATCATAAAGGGGAGACCGCCACGCACCCACACCAAATTTCAGCACGTTTCGAGTAAGCAGCGCAGAGTTATTCACCCTAAGGTGAATAGGGTTAGGGCTGAAATTAGGGTTAGGGTTGCAATTAGGGTTAGGGTTAGGGTTGCAATTAGGGTTAGGGTTGCAGCCAGGGTTAGGATGAAAACCCATTGGAGATCCCCGATTTTCTTGAATAACTTTTGTTCTGAAGGTCATAGAGACTTGGAAGTTGGTTCCATCAGAACTAATGTGGGGGTGCCCGATCCATTGGTACCATCCCCGAGCTTCTCCGACCTCCGGAAGGGGTCAAACCACCAAATCTCAAAGAAAAAGTACAAGATATTTTTGAATAACTTTTTTTCTGAAAGTCCTAGAGACTCGGGCATTTCACACATCATAAAGGGGAGACCGCCACGCACCCACACCAAATTTCAGCACGTTTCGAGCAAGCAGCGCAGAGTTATTCACCCTAAGGTGAATAGGGTTAGGGCTGAAATTAGGGTTAGGGTTAGGGTTAGGGTTGCAATTAGGGTTAGGGTTGCAGCCAGGGTTAGGGTTAGGGTTGCAATTAGGGTTAGGGTGAAAACCCATTGGAGATTGAAGATTTTCTTGAATAACCTTTGTTCTGAAGGTCATAGAGACATGGAAGTTGGTTCCATCAGAACTAATGTGGGGATGCCCGATCCATTGGTACCATCCCCGAGCTTCTCCGACCTCCGGAAGGGGTCAAACCACCAAATCTCAAAGAAAAAGTACAAGATATTTTTAAATAACTTTTTTTCTGAAAGTCCTAGAGACTCGGGCATTTCGCACATCATAAAGGGGAGACCGCCACGCACCCACACCAAATTTCAGCACGTTTCGAGCAAGCAGCGCAGAGTTATTCACCCTAAGGTGAATAGGGTTAGGGCTGAAATTAGGGTTAGGGTTAGGGTTAGGGTTGCAATTAGGGTTAGGGTTGCAGCCAGGGTTAGGATGAAAACCCATTGGAGATTGAAGATTTTCTTGAATAACTTTTGTTCTGAAGGTCATAGAGACTTGGAAGTTGGTTCCATCAGAACTAATGTGGGGATGCCCGATCCATTGGTACCATCCCCGAGCTTCTCCGACCTCCGGAAGGGGTCAAACCACCAAATCTCAAAGAAAAAGTACAAGATATTTTTAAATAACTTTTTTTCTGAAAGTCCTAGAGACTCGGGCATTTCGCACATCATAAAGGGGAGACCGCCACGCACCCACACCAAATTTCAGCACGTTTCGAGTAAGCAGCGCAGAGTTATTCACCCTAAGGTGAATAGGGTTAGGGCTGAAATTAGGGTTAGGGTTGCAATTAGGGTTAGGGTTAGGGTTGCAATTAGGGTTAGGGTTGCAGCCAGGGTTAGGGTTAGGGTTGCAATTAGGATTAGGGTGAAAACCCATTGGAGATTGAAGATTTTCTTGAATAACTTTTGTTCTGAAGGTCATAGAGACTTGGAAGTTGGTTCCATCAGAACTAATGTGGGGATGCCCGATCCATTGGTACCATCCCCGAGCTTCTCCGACCTCCGGAAGGGGTCAAACCACCAAATCTCAAAGAAAAAGTACAAGATATTTTTAAATAACTTTTTCTCTGAAAGTCCTAGAGACTCGGGCATTTCGCTCATCATAAAGGGGAGACCGCCACGCACCCACACCAAATTTCAGCACGTTTCGAGCAAGCAGCGCAGAGTTATTCACCCTAAGGTGAATAGGGTTAGGGCTGAAATTAGGGTTAGGGTTAGGGTTAGGGTTGCAATTAGGGTTAGGGTTGCAATTAGGGTTAGGGTGAAAACCCATTGGAGATTAAAGATTTTCTTGAATAACTTTTGTTCTGAAGGTCATAGAGACTTGGAAGTTGGTTCCATCAGAACTAATGTGGGGATGCCCGATCCATTGGTACCATCCCCGAGCTTCTCCGACCTCCGGAAGGGGTCAAACCACCAAATCTCAAAGAAAAAGTACAAGATATTTTTGAATAACTTTTTTTCTGAAAGTCCTAGAGACTCGGGCATTTCACACATCATAAAGGGGAGACCGCCACGCACCCACACCAAATTTCAGCACGTTTCGAACAAGCAGCGCAGAGTTATTCACCCTAAGGTGAATAGGGTTAGGGCTGAAATTAGGGTTAGGGTTAGGGTTAGGGTTGCAATTAGGGTTAGGGTTGCAGCCAGGGTTAGGGTTAGGGTTGCAATTAGGGTTAGGGTGAAAACCCATTGGAGATTAAAGATTTTCTTGAATAACTTTTGTTCTGAAGGTCATAGAGACTTAGAAGTTGGTTCCATCAGAACTAATGTGGGGGTGCCCGATCCATTGGTACCATCCCCGAGCTTCTCCGACCTCCGGAAGGGGTCAAACCACCAAATCTCAAAGAAAAAGTACAAGATATTTTTGAATAACTTTTTTTCTGAAAGTCCTAGAGACTCGGGCATTTCACACATCATAAAGGGGAGACCGCCACGCACCCACACCAAATTTCAGCACGTTTCGAGCAAGCAGCGCAGAGTTATTCACCCTAAGGTGAATAGGGTTAGGGCTGAAATTAGGGTTAGGGTTAGGGTTAGGGTTGCAATTAGGGTTAGGGTTGCAGCCAGGGTTAGGGTTAGGGTTGCAATTAGGGTTAGGGTGAAAACCCATTGGAGATTAAAGATTTTCTTGAATAACTTTTGTTCTGAAGGTCATAGAGACTTGGAAGTTGGTTCCATCAGAACTAATGTGGGGATGCCCGATCCATTGGTACCATCCCCGAGCTTCTCCGACCTCCGGAAGGGGTCAAACCACCAAATCTCAAAGAAAAAGTACAAGATATTTTTGAATAACTTTTTTTCTGAAAGTCCTAGAGACTCGGGCATTTCACACATCATAAAGGGGAGACCGCCACGCACCCACACCAAATTTCAGCACGTTTCGAGCAAGCAGCGCAGAGTTATTCACCCTAAGGTGAATAGGGTTAGGGCTGAAATTAGGGTTAGGGTTAGGGTTAGGGTTGCAATTAGGGTTAGGGTTGCAGCCAGGGTTAGGATGAAAACCCATTGGAGATTGAAGATTTTCTTGAATAACTTTTGTTCTGAAGGTCATAGAGACTTGGAAGTTGGTTCCATCAGAACTAATGTGGGGATGCCCGATCCATTGGTACCATCCCCGAGCTTCTCCGACCTCCGGAAGGGGTCAAACCACCAAATCTCAAAGAAAAAGTACAAGATATTTTTAAATAACTTTTTTTCTGAAAGTCCTAGAGACTCGGGCATTTCGCACATCATAAAGGGGAGACCGCCACGCACCCACACCAAATTTCAACACGTTTCGAGTAAGCAGCGCAGAGTTATTCACCCTAAGGTGAATAGGGTTAGGGCTGAAATTAGGGTTAGGGTTGCAATTAGGGTTAGGGTTAGGGTTGCAATTAGGGTTAGGGTTGCAGCCAGGGTTAGGGTTAGGGTTGCAATTAGGATTAGGGTGAAAACCCATTGGAGATTGAAGATTTTCTTGAATAACTTTTGTTCTGAAGGTCATAGAGACTTGGAAGTTGGTTCCATCAGAACTAATGTGGGGATGCCCGATCCATTGGTACCATCCCCGAGCTTCTCCGACCTCCGGAAGGGGTCAAACCACCAAATCTCAAAGAAAAAGTACAAGATATTTTTAAATAACTTTTTCTCTGAAAGTCCTAGAGACTCGGGCATTTCGCTCATCATAAAGGGGAGACCGCCACGCACCCACACCAAATTTCAGCACGTTTCGAGCAAGCAGCGCAGAGTTATTCACCCTAAGGTGAATAGGGTTAGGGCTGAAATTAGGGTTAGGGTTAGGGTTAGGGTTGCAATTAGGGTTAGGGTTGCAATTAGGGTTAGGGTGAAAACCCATTGGAGATTAAAGATTTTCTTGAATAACTTTTGTTCTGAAGGTCATAGAGACTTGGAAGTTGGTTCCATCAGAACTAATGTGGGGATGCCCGATCCATTGGTACCATCCCCGAGCTTCTCCGACCTCCGGAAGGGGTCAAACCACCAAATCTCAAAGAAAAAGTACAAGATATTTTTGAATAACTTTTTTTCTGAAAGTCCTAGAGACTCGGGCATTTCACACATCATAAAGGGGAGACCGCCACGCACCCACACCAAATTTCAGCACGTTTCGAGCAAGCAGCGCAGAGTTATTCACCCTAAGGTGAATAGGGTTAGGGCTGAAATTAGGGTTAGGGTTGCAATTAGGGTTAGGGTTGCAGCCAGGGTTAGGATGAAAACCCATTGGAGATTGAAGATTTTCTTGAATAACTTTTGTTCTGAAGGTCATAGAGACTTGGAAGTTGGTTCCATCAGAACTAATGTGGGGATGCCCGATCCATTGGTACCATCCCCGAGCTTCTCCGACCTCTGGAAGGGGTCAAACCACCAAATCTCAAAGAAAAAGTACAAGATATTTTTAAATAACTTTTTCTCTGAAAGTCCTAGAGACTCGGGCATTTCGCACATCATAAAGGGGAGACCGCCACGCACCCACACCAAATTTCAGCACGTTTCGAGCAAGCAGCGCAGAGTTATTCACCCTAAGGTGAATAGGGTTAGGGCTGAAATTAGGGTTAGGGTTAGGGTTAGGGTTGCAATTAGGGTTAGGGTTGCAGCCAGGGTTAGGATGAAAACCCATTGGAGATTGAAGATTTTCTTGAATAACTTTTGTTCTGAAGGTCATAAAGACTTGGAAGTTGGTTCCATCAGAACTAATGTGGGGATGCCCGATCCATTGGTACCATCCCCGAGCTTCTCCGACCTCCGGAAGGGGTCAAACCACCAAATCTCAAAGAAAAAGTACAAGATATTTTTAAATAACTTTTTTTCTGAAAGTCCTAGAGACTCGGGCATTTCGCACATCATAAAGGGGAGACCGCCACGCACCCACACCAAATTTCAGCACGTTTCGAGTAAGCAGCGCAGAGTTATTCACCCTAAGGTGAATAGGGTTAGGGCTGAAATTAGGGTTAGGGTTGCAATTAGGGTTAGGGTTGCAGCCAGGGTTAGGGTTAGGGTTGCAATTAGGATTAGGGTGAAAACCCATTGGAGATTGAAGATTTTCTTGAATAACTTTTGTTCTGAAGGTCATAGAGACTTGGAAGTTGGTTCCATCAGAACTAATGTTGGGATGCCCGATCCATTGGTACCATCCCCGAGCTTCTCCGACCTCCGGAAGGGGTCAAACCACCAAATCTCAAAGAAAAAGTACAAGATATTTTTAAATAACTTTTTTTCTGAAAGTCCTAGAGACTCGGGCATTTCGCACATCATAAAGGGGAGACCGCCACGCACCCACACCAAATTTCAGCACGTTTCGAGTAAGCAGCGCAGAGTTATTCACCCTAAGGTGAATAGGGTTAGGGCTGAAATTAGGGTTAGGGTTGCAATTAGGGTTAGGGTTAGGGTTGCAATTAGGGTTAGGGTTGCAGCCAGGGTTAGGATGAAAACCCATTGGAGATCCCCGATTTTCTTGAATAACTTTTGTTCTGAAGGTCATAGAGACTTGGAAGTTGGTTCCATCAGAACTAATGTGGGGATGCCCGATCCATTGGTACCATCCCCGAGCTTCTCCGACCTCCGGAAGGGGTCAAACCACCAAATCTCAAAGAAAAAGTACAAGATATTTTTGAATAACTTTTCTTCTGAAAGTCCTAGAGACTCGGGCATTTCACACATCATAAAGGGGAGACCGCCACGCACCCACACCAAATTTCAGCACGTTTCGAGCAAGCAGCGCAGAGTTATTCACCCTAAGGTGAATAGGGTTAGGGCTGAAATTAGGGTTAGGGTTAGGGTTAGGGTTGCAATTAGGGTTAGGGTTGCAGCCAGGGTTAGGATGAAAACCCATTGGAGATTGAAGATTTTCTTGAATAACTTTTGTTCTGAAGGTCATAAAGACTTGGAAGTTGGTTCCATCAGAACTAATGTGGGGATGCCCGATCCATTGGTACCATCCCCAAGCTTCTCCGACCTCCGGAAGGGGTCAAACCACCAAATCTCAAAGAAAAAGTACAAGATATTTTTAAATAACTTTTTTTCTGAAAGTCCTAGAGACTCGGGCATTTCGCACATCATAAAGGGGAGACCGCCACGCACCCACACCAAATTTCAGCACGTTTCGAGTAAGCAGCGCAGAGTTATTCACCCTAAGGTGAATAGGGTTAGGGCTGAAATTAGGGTTAGGGTTGCAATTAGGGTTAGGGTTGCAGCCAGGGTTAGGGTTAGGGTTGCAATTAGGATTAGGGTGAAAACCCATTGGAGATTGAAGATTTTCTTGAATAACTTTTGTTCTGAAGGTCATAGAGACTTGGAAGTTGGTTCCATCAGAACTAATGTTGGGATGCCCGATCCATTGGTACCATCCCCGAGCTTCTCCGACCTCCGGAAGGGGTCAAACCACCAAATCTCAAAGAAAAAGTACAAGATATTTTTGAATAACTTTTTTTCTGAAAGTCCTAGAGACGCGGGCATTTCACACATCATAAAGGGGAGACCGCCACGCACCCACACCAAATTTCAGCACGTTTCGAGCAAGCAGCGCAGAGTTATTCACCCTAAGGTGAATAGGGTTAGGGCTGAAATTAGGGTTAGGGTTAGGGTTAGGGTTGCAATTAGGGTTAGGGTTGCAGCCAGGGTTAGGGTTAGGGTTGCAATTAGGGTTAGGGTTAGGGTTGCAATTAGGGTTAGGGTTGCAGCCAGGGGTTAGGGTTAGGGTTGCAATTAGGGTTAGGGTGAAAACCCATTGGAGATTGAAGATTTTCTTGAATAACTTTTGTTCTGAAGGTCATAGAGACTTGGAAGTTGGTTCCATCAGAACTAATGTGGGGATGCCCGATCCATTGGTACCATCCCTGAGCTTCTCCGACCTCCGGAAGGGGTCAAACCACCAAATCTCAAATAAAAAGTACAAGATATTTTTAAATAACTTTTTTTCTGAAAGTCCTAGAGACTCGGGCATTTCGCACATCATAAAGGGGAGACCGCCACGCACCCACACCAAATTTCAGCACGTTTCGAGTAAGCAGCGCAGAGTTATTCACCCTAAGGTGAATAGGGTTAGGGCTGAAATTAGGGTTAGGGTTGCAATTAGGGTTAGGGTTAGGGTTGCAATTAGGGTTAGGGTTGCAGCCAGGGTTAGGATGAAAACCCATTGGAGATCCCCGATTTTCTTGAATAACTTTTGTTCTGAAGGTCATAGAGACTTGGAAGTTGGTTCCATCAGAACTAATGTGGGGATGCCCGATCCATTGGTACCATCCCCGAGCTTCTCCGACCTCCGGAAGGGGTCAAACCACCAAATCTCAAAGAAAAAGTACAAGATATTTTTGAATAACTTTTTTTCTGAAAGTCCTAGAGACGCGGGCATTTCACACATCATAAAGGGGAGACCGCCACGCACCCACACCAAATTTCAGCACGTTTCGAGCAAGCAGCGCAGAGTTATTCACCCTAAGGTGAATAGGGTTAGGGCTGAAATTAGGGTTAGGGTTAGGGTTAGGGTTGCAATTAGGGTTAGGGTTGCAGCCAGGGTTAGGGTTAGGGTTGCAATTAGGGTTAGGGTTAGGGTTGCAATTAGGGTTAGGGTTGCAGCCAGGGGTTAGGGTTAGGGTTGCAATTAGGGTTAGGGTGAAAACCCATTGGAGATTGAAGATTTTCTTGAATAACTTTTGTTCTGAAGGTCATAGAGACTTGGAAGTTGGTTCCATCAGAACTAATGTGGGGATGCCCGATCCATTGGTACCATCCCTGAGCTTCTCCGACCTCCGGAAGGGGTCAAACCACCAAATCTCAAATAAAAAGTACAAGATATTTTTAAATAACTTTTTTTCTGAAAGTCCTAGAGACTCGGGCATTTCGCACATCATAAAGGGGAGACCGCCACGCACCCACACCAAATTTCAGCACGTTTCGAGTAAGCAGCGCAGAGTTATTCACCCTAAGGTGAATAGGGTTAGGGCTGAAATTAGGGTTAGGGTTGCAATTAGGGTTAGGGTTAGGGTTGCAATTAGGGTTAGGGTTGCAGCCAGGGTTAGGATGAAAACCCATTGGAGATCCCCGATTTTCTTGAATAACTTTTGTTCTGAAGGTCATAGAGACTTGGAAGTTGGTTCCATCAGAACTAATGTGGGGATGCCCGATCCATTGGTACCATCCCCGAGCTTCTCCGACCTCCGGAAGGGGTCAAACCACCAAATCTCAAAGAAAAAGTACAAGATATTTTTGAATAACTTTTCTTCTGAAAGTCCTAGAGACTCGGGCATTTCACACATCATAAAGGGGAGACCGCCACGCACCCACACCAAATTTCAGCACGTTTCGAGCAAGCAGCGCAGAGTTATTCACCCTAAGGTGAATAGGGTTAGGGCTGAAATTAGGGTTAGGGTTAGGGTTAGGGTTGCAATTAGGGTTAGGGTTGCAGCCAGGGTTAGGGTTAGGGTTGCAATTAGGATTAGGGTGAAAACCCATTGGAGATTGAAGATTTTCTTGAATAACTTTTGTTCTGAAGGTCATAGAGACTTGGAAGTTGGTTCCATCAGAACTAATGTTGGGATGCCCGATCCATTGGTACCATCCCCGAGCTTCTCCGACCTCCGGAAGGGGTCAAACCACCAAATCTCAAAGAAAAAGTACAAGATATTTTTAAATAACTTTTTTTCTGAAAGTCCTAGAGACTCGGGCATTTCGCACATCATAAAGGGGAGACCGCCACGCACCCACACCAAATTTCACCACGTTTCGAGTAAGCAGCGCAGAGTTATTCACCCTAAGGTGAATAGGGTTAGGGCTGAAATTAGGGGTAGGGTTGCAATTAGGGTTAGGGTTAGGGTTGCAATTAGGGTTAGGGTTGCAGCCAGGGTTAGGGTTAGGGTTGCAATTAGGGTTAGGGTGAAAACCCATTGGAGATTGAAGATTTTCTTGAATAACTTTTGTTCTGAAGGTCATAGAGACTTGGAAGTTGGTTCCATCAGAACTAATGTGGGGATGCCCGATCCATTGGTACCATCCCCGAGCTTCTCCGACCTCCGGAAGGGGTCAAACCACCAAATCTCAAATAAAAAGTACAAGATATTTTTAAATAACTTTTTTTCTGAAAGTCCTAGAGACTCGGGCATTTCGCACATCATAAAGGGGAGACCGCCACGCACCCACACCAAATTTCAGCACGTTTCGAGTAAGCAGCGCAGAGTTATTCACCCTAAGGTGAATAGGGTTAGGGCTGAAATTAGGGTTAGGGTTGCAATTAGGGTTAGGGTTAGGGTTGCAATTAGGGTTAGGGTTGCAGCCAGGGTTAGGATGAAAACCCATTGGAGATCCCCGATTTTCTTGAATAACTTTTGTTCTGAAGGTCATAGAGACTTGGAAGTTGGTTCCATCAGAACTAATGTGGGGATGCCCGATCCATTGGTACCATCCCCGAGCTTCTCCGACCTCCGGAAGGGGTCAAACCACCAAATCTCAAATAAAAAGTACAAGATATTTTTAAATAACTTTTTTTCTGAAAGTCCTAGAGACTCGGGCATTTCGCACATCATAAAGGGGAGACCGCCACGCACCCACACCAAATTTCAGCACGTTTCGAGTAAGCAGCGCAGAGTTATTCACCCTAAGGTGAATAGGGTTAGGGCTGAAATTAGGGTTAGGGTTAGGGTTAGGGTTGCAATTAGGGTTAGGGTTGCAGCCAGGGTTAGGGTTAGGGTTAGGGTTGCAATTAGGGTTAGGGTTGCAATTAGGATTAGGGTGAAAACCCATTGGAGATTGAAGATTTTCTTGAATAACTTTTGTTCTGAAGGTCATAGAGACTTGGAAGTTGGTTCCATCAGAACTAATGTTGGGATGCCCGATCCATTGGTACCATCCCCGAGCTTCTCCGACCTCCGGAAGGGGTCAAACCACCAAATCTCAAAGAAAAAGTACAAGATATTTTTAAATAACTTTTTTTCTGAAAGTCCTAGAGACTCGGGCATTTCGCACATCATAAAGGGGAGACCGCCAAGCACCCACACCAAATTTCACCACGTTTCGAGTAAGCAGCGCAGAGTTATTCACCCTAAGGTGAATAGGGTTAGGGCTGAAATTAGGGGTAGGGTTGCAATTAGGGTTAGGGTTAGGGTTGCAATTAGGGTTAGGGTTGCAGCCAGGGTTAGGGTTAGGGTTGCAATTAGGATTAGGGTGAAAACCCATTGGAGATTGAAGATTTTCTTGAATAACTTTTGTTCTGAAGGTCATAGAGACTTGGAAGTTGGTTCCATCAGAACTAATGTGGGGATGCCCGATCCATTGGTACCATCCCCGAGCTTCTCCGACCTCCGGAAGGGGTCAAACCACCAAATCTCAAATAAAAAGTACAAGATATTTTTAAATAACTTTTTTTCTGAAAGTCCTAGAGACTCGGGCATTTCGCACATCATAAAGGGGAGACCGCCACGCACCCACACCAAATTTCAGCACGTTTCGAGTAAGCAGCGCAGAGTTATTCACCCTAAGGTGAATAGGGTTAGGGCTGAAATTAGGGTTAGGGTTGCAATTAGGGTTAGGGTTAGGGTTGCAATTAGGGTTAGGGTCGCAGCCAGGGTTAGGATGAAAACCCATTGGAGATCCCCGATTTTCTTGAATAACTTTTGTTCTGAAGGTCATAGAGACTTGGAAGTTGGTTCCATCAGAACTAATGTGGGGATGCCCGATCCATTGGTACCATCCCCGAGCTTCTCCGACCTCCGGAAGGGGTCAAACCACCAAATCTCAAATAAAAAGTACAAGATATTTTTAAATAACTTTTTTTCTGAAAGTCCTAGAGACTCGGGCATTTCGCACATCATAAAGGGGAGACCGCCACGCACCCACACCAAATTTCAGCACGTTTCGAGTAAGCAGCGCAGAGTTATTCACCCTAAGGTGAATAGGGTTAGGGCTGAAATTAGGGTTAGGGTTGCAATTAGGGTTAGGGTTAGGGTTGCAATTAGGGTTAGGGTTGCAGCCAGGGTTAGGATGAAAACCCATTGGAGATCCCCGATTTTCTTGAATAACTTTTGTTCTGAAGGTCATAGAGACTTGGAAGTTGGTTCCATCAGAACTAATGTGGGGATGCCCGATCCATTGGTACCATCCCTGAGCTTCTCCGACCTCCGGAAGGGGTCAAACCACCAAATCTCAAATAAAAAGTACAAGATATTTTTAAATAACTTTTTTTCTGAAAGTCCTAGAGACTCGGGCATTTCGCACATCATAAAGGGGAGACCGCCACGCACCCACACCAAATTTCAGCACGTTTCGAGTAAGCAGCGCAGAGTTATTCACCCTAAGGTGAATAGGGTTAGGGCTGAAATTAGGGTTAGGGTTGCAATTAGGGTTAGGGTTAGGGTTGCAATTAGGGTTAGGGTTGCAGCCAGGGTTAGGATGAAAACCCATTGGAGATCCCCGATTTTCTTGAATAACTTTTGTTCTGAAGGTCATAGAGACTTGGAAGTTGGTTCCATCAGAACTAATGTGGGGATGCCCGATCCATTGGTACCATCCCCGAGCTTCTCCGACCTCCGGAAGGGGTCAAACCACCAAATCTCAAAGAAAAAGTACAAGATATTTTTGAATAACTTTTCTTCTGAAAGTCCTAGAGACTCGGGCATTTCACACATCATAAAGGGGAGACCGCCACGCACCCACACCAAATTTCAGCACGTTTCGAGCAAGCAGCGCAGAGTTATTCACCCTAAGGTGAATAGGGTTAGGGCTGAAATTAGGGTTAGGGTTAGGGTTAGGGTTGCAATTAGGGTTAGGGTTGCAGCCAGGGTTAGGGTTAGGGTTGCAATTAGGATTAGGGTGAAAACCCATTGGAGATTGAAGATTTTCTTGAATAACTTTTGTTCTGAAGGTCATAGAGACTTGGAAGTTGGTTCCATCAGAACTAATGTTGGGATGCCCGATCCATTGGTACCATCCCCGAGCTTCTCCGACCTCCGGAAGGGGTCAAACCACCAAATCTCAAATAAAAAGTACAAGATATTTTTAAATAACTTTTTTTCTGAAAGTCCTAGAGACTCGGGCATTTCGCACATCATAAAGGGGCGACCGCCACGCACCCACACCAAATTTCAGCACGTTTCGAGTAAGCAGCGCAGAGTTATTCACCCTAAGGTGAATAGGGTTAGGGCTGAAATTAGGGTTAGGGTTGCAATTAGGGTTAGGGTTAGGGTTGCAATTAGGGTTAGGGTTGCAGCCAGGGTTAGGATGAAAACCCATTGGAGATCCCCGATTTTCTTGAATAACTTTTGTTCTGAAGGTCATAGAGACTTGGAAGTTGGTTCCATCAGAACTAATGTGGGGATGCCCGATCCATTGGTACCATCCCCGAGCTTCTCCGACCTCCGGAAGGGGTCAAACCACCAAATCTCAAATAAAAAGTACAAGATATTTTTAAATAACTTTTTTTCTGAAAGTCCTAGAGACTCGGGCATTTCGCACATCATAAAGGGGAGACCGCCACGCACCCACACCACATTTCAGCACGTTTCGAGTAAGCAGCGCAGAGTTATTCACCCTAAGGTGAATAGGGTTAGGGCTGAAATTAGGGTTAGGGTTGCAATTAGGGTTAGGGTTAGGGTTGCAATTAGGGTTAGGGTTGCAGCCAGGGTTAGGATGAAAACCCATTGGAGATCCCCGATTTTCTTGAATAACTTTTGTTCTGAAGGTCATAGAGACTTGGAAGTTGGTTCTATCAGAACTAATGTGGGGATGCCCGATCCATTGGTACCATCCCCGAGCTTCTCCGACCTCCGGAAGGGGTCAAACCACCAAATCTCAAAGAAAAAGTACAAGATATTTTTGAATAACTTTTCTTCTGAAAGGCCTAGAGACTCGGGCATTTCACACATCATAAAGGGGAGACCGCCACGCACCCACACCAAATTTCAGCACGTTTCGAGCAAGCAGCGCAGAGTTATTCACCCTAAGGTGAATAGGGTTAGGGCTGAAATTAGGGTTAGGGTTAGGGTTAGGGTTGCAATTAGGGTTAGGGTTGCAGCCAGGGTTAGGGTTAGGGTTAGGGTTGCAATTAGGGTTAGGGTTGCAATTAGGATTAGGGTGAAAACCCATTGGAGATTGAAGATTTTCTTGAATAACTTTTGTTCTGAAGGTCATAGAGACTTGGAAGTTGGTTCCATCAGAACTAATGTTGGGATGCCCGATCCATTGGTACCATCCCCGAGCTTCTCCGACCTCCGGAAGGGGTCAAACCACCAAATCTCAAAGAAAAAGTACAAGATATTTTTAAATAACTTTTTTTCTGAAAGTCCTAGAGACTCGGGCATTTCGCACATCATAAAGGGGAGACCGCCAAGCACCCACACCAAATTTCACCACGTTTCGAGTAAGCAGCGCAGAGTTATTCACCCTAAGGTGAATAGGGTTAGGGCTGAAATTAGGGGTAGGGTTGCAATTAGGGTTAGGGTTAGGGTTGCAATTAGGGTTAGGGTTGCAGCCAGGGTTAGGGTTAGGGTTGCAATTAGGATTAGGGTGAAAACCCATTGGAGATTGAAGATTTTCTTGAATAACTTTTGTTCTGAAGGTCATAGAGACTTGGAAGTTGGTTCCATCAGAACTAATGTGGGGATGCCCGATCCATTGGTACCATCCCCGAGCTTCTCCGACCTCCGGAAGGGGTCAAACCACCAAATCTCAAATAAAAAGTACAAGATATTTTTAAATAACTTTTTTTCTGAAAGTCCTAGAGACTCGGGCATTTCGCACATCATAAAGGGGAGACCGCCACGCACCCACACCAAATTTCAGCACGTTTCGAGTAAGCAGCGCAGAGTTATTCACCCTAAGGTGAATAGGGTTAGGGCTGAAATTAGGGTTAGGGTTGCAATTAGGGTTAGGGTTAGGGTTGCAATTAGGGTTAGGGTCGCAGCCAGGGTTAGGATGAAAACCCATTGGAGATCCCCGATTTTCTTGAATAACTTTTGTTCTGAAGGTCATAGAGACTTGGAAGTTGGTTCCATCAGAACTAATGTGGGGATGCCCGATCCATTGGTACCATCCCCGAGCTTCTCCGACCTCCGGAAGGGGTCAAACCACCAAATCTCAAATAAAAAGTACAAGATATTTTTAAATAACTTTTTTTCTGAAAGTCCTAGAGACTCGGGCATTTCGCACATCATAAAGGGGAGACCGCCACGCACCCACACCAAATTTCAGCACGTTTCGAGTAAGCAGCGCAGAGTTATTCACCCTAAGGTGAATAGGGTTAGGGCTGAAATTAGGGTTAGGGTTGCAATTAGGGTTAGGGTTGCAGCCAGGGTTAGGATGAAAACCCATTGGAGATCCCCGATTTTCTTGAATAACTTTTGTTCTGAAGGTCATAGAGACTTGGAAGTTGGTTCCATCAGAACTAATGTGGGGATGCCCGATCCATTGGTACCATCCCCGAGCTTCTCCGACCTCCGGAAGGGGTCAAACCACCAAATCTCAAAGAAAAAGTACAAGATATTTTTGAATAACTTTTCTTCTGAAAGTCCTAGAGACTCGGGCATTTCACACATCATAAAGGGGAGACCGCCACGCACCCACACCAAATTTCAGCACGTTTCGAGCAAGCAGCGCAGAGTTATTCACCCTAAGGTGAATAGGGTTAGGGCTGAAATTAGGGTTAGGGTTAGGGTTAGGGTTGCAATTAGGGTTAGGGTTGCAGCCAGGGTTAGGGTTAGGGTTGCAATTAGGATTAGGGTGAAAACCCATTGGAGATTGAAGATTTTCTTGAATAACTTTTGTTCTGAAGGTCATAGAGACTTGGAAGTTGGTTCCATCAGAACTAATGTTGGGATGCCCGATCCATTGGTACCATCCCCGAGCTTCTCCGACCTCCGGAAGGGGTCAAACCACCAAATCTCAAAGAAAAAGTACAAGATATTTTTAAATAACTTTTTTTCTGAAAGTCCTAGAGACTCGGGCATTTCGCACATCATAAAGGGGAGACCGCCAAGCACCCACACCAAAGTTCACCACGTTTCGAGTAAGCAGCGCAGAGTTATTCACCCTAAGGTGAATAGGGTTAGGGCTGAAATTAGGGGTAGGGTTGCAATTAGGGTTAGGGTTAGGGTTGCAATTAGGGTTAGGGTTGCAGCCAGGGTTAGGGTTAGGGTTGCAATTAGGGTTAGGGTGAAAACCCATTGGAGATTGAAGATTTTCTTGAATAACTTTTGTTCTGAAGGTCATAGAGACTTGGAAGTTGGTTCCATCAGAACTAATGTGGGGATGCCCGATCCATTGGTACCATCCCCGAGCTTCTCCGACCTCCGGAAGGGGTCAAACCACCAAATCTCAAAGAAAAAGTACAAGATATTTTTGAATAACTTTTCTTCTGAAAGTCCTAGAGACTCGGGCATTTCGCACATCATAAAGGGGAGACCGCCACGCACCCACACCAAATTTCAGCACGTTTCGAGCAAGCAGTGCAGAGTTATTCACCCTAAGGTGAATAGGGTTAGGGCTGAAATTAGGGTTAGGGTTAGGGTTAGGGTTGCAATTAGGGTTAGGGTCGCAGCCAGGGTTAGGATGAAAACCCATTGGAGATCCCCGATTTTCTTGAATAACTTTTGTTCTGAAGGTCATAGAGACTTGGAAGTTGGTTCCATCAGAACTAATGTTGGGATGCCCGATCCATTGGTACCATCCCCGAGCTTCTCCGACCTCCGGAAGGGGTCAAACCACCAAATCTCAAAGAAAAAGTACAAGATATTTTTAAATAACTTTTTTTCTGAAAGTCCTAGAGACTCGGGCATTTCGCACATCATAAAGGGGAGACCGCCAAGCACCCACACCAAATTTCACCACGTTTCGAGTAAGCAGCGCAGAGTTATTCACCCTAAGGTGAATAGGGTTAGGGCTGAAATTAGGGGTAGGGTTGCAATTAGGGTTAGGGTTAGGGTTGCAATTAGGGTTAGGGTTGCAGCCAGGGTTAGGGTTAGGGTTGCAATTAGGATTAGGGTGAAAACCCATTGGAGATTGAAGATTTTCTTGAATAACTTTTGTTCTGAAGGTCATAGAGACTTGGAAGTTGGTTCCATCAGAACTAATGTGGGGATGCCCGATCCATTGGTACCATCCCCGAGCTTCTCCGACCTCCGGAAGGGGTCAAACCACCAAATCTCAAATAAAAAGTACAAGATATTTTTAAATAACTTTTTTTCTGAAAGTCCTAGAGACTCGGGCATTTCGCACATCATAAAGGGGAGACCGCCACGCACCCACACCAAATTTCAGCACGTTTCGAGTAAGCAGCGCAGAGTTATTCACCCTAAGGTGAATAGGGTTAGGGCTGAAATTAGGGTTAGGGTTGCAATTAGGGTTAGGGTTAGGGTTGCAATTAGGGTTAGGGTCGCAGCCAGGGTTAGGATGAAAACCCATTGGAGATCCCCGATTTTCTTGAATAACTTTTGTTCTGAAGGTCATAGAGACTTGGAAGTTGGTTCCATCAGAACTAATGTGGGGATGCCCGATCCATTGGTACCATCCCCGAGCTTCTCCGACCTCCGGAAGGGGTCAAACCACCAAATCTCAAATAAAAAGTACAAGATATTTTTAAATAACTTTTTTTCTGAAAGTCCTAGAGACTCGGGCATTTCGCACATCATAAAGGGGAGACCGCCACGCACCCACACCAAATTTCAGCACGTTTCGAGTAAGCAGCGCAGAGTTATTCACCCTAAGGTGAATAGGGTTAGGGCTGAAATTAGGGTTAGGGTTGCAATTAGGGTTAGGGTTGCAGCCAGGGTTAGGATGAAAACCCATTGGAGATCCCCGATTTTCTTGAATAACTTTTGTTCTGAAGGTCATAGAGACTTGGAAGTTGGTTCCATCAGAACTAATGTGGGGATGCCCGATCCATTGGTACCATCCCCGAGCTTCTCCGACCTCCGGAAGGGGTCAAACCACCAAATCTCAAAGAAAAAGTACAAGATATTTTTGAATAACTTTTCTTCTGAAAGTCCTAGAGACTCGGGCATTTCACACATCATAAAGGGGAGACCGCCACGCACCCACACCAAATTTCAGCACGTTTCGAGCAAGCAGCGCAGAGTTATTCACCCTAAGGTGAATAGGGTTAGGGCTGAAATTAGGGTTAGGGTTAGGGTTAGGGTTGCAATTAGGGTTAGGGTTGCAGCCAGGGTTAGGGTTAGGGTTGCAATTAGGATTAGGGTGAAAACCCATTGGAGATTGAAGATTTTCTTGAATAACTTTTGTTCTGAAGGTCATAGAGACTTGGAAGTTGGTTCCATCAGAACTAATGTTGGGATGCCCGATCCATTGGTACCATCCCCGAGCTTCTCCGACCTCCGGAAGGGGTCAAACCACCAAATCTCAAAGAAAAAGTACAAGATATTTTTAAATAACTTTTTTTCTGAAAGTCCTAGAGACTCGGGCATTTCGCACATCATAAAGGGGAGACCGCCAAGCACCCACACCAAAGTTCACCACGTTTCGAGTAAGCAGCGCAGAGTTATTCACCCTAAGGTGAATAGGGTTAGGGCTGAAATTAGGGGTAGGGTTGCAATTAGGGTTAGGGTTAGGGTTGCAATTAGGGTTAGGGTTGCAGCCAGGGTTAGGGTTAGGGTTGCAATTAGGGTTAGGGTGAAAACCCATTGGAGATTGAAGATTTTCTTGAATAACTTTTGTTCTGAAGGTCATAGAGACTTGGAAGTTGGTTCCATCAGAACTAATGTGGGGATGCCCGATCCATTGGTACCATCCCCGAGCTTCTCCGACCTCCGGAAGGGGTCAAACCACCAAATCTCAAAGAAAAAGTACAAGATATTTTTGAATAACTTTTCTTCTGAAAGTCCTAGAGACTCGGGCATTTCGCACATCATAAAGGGGAGACCGCCACGCACCCACACCAAATTTCAGCACGTTTCGAGCAAGCAGTGCAGAGTTATTCACCCTAAGGTGAATAGGGTTAGGGCTGAAATTAGGGTTAGGGTTAGGGTTAGGGTTGCAATTAGGGTTAGGGTTTCAGCCAGGGTTAGGATGAAAACCCATTGGAGATTGAAGATTTTCTTGAATAACTTTTGTTCTGAAGGTCATAGAGACTTGGAAGTTGGTTCCATCAGAACTAATGTGGGGATGCCCGATCCATTGGTACCATCCCCGAGCTTCTCCGACCTCCGGAAGGGGTCAAACCACCAAATCTCAAAGAAAAAGTACAAGATATTTTTAAATAACTTTTTTTCTGAAAGACCTAGAGACTCGGGCATTTCACACATCATAAAGGGGAGACCGCCACGCACCCACACCAAATTTCAGCACGTTTCGAGCAAGCAGCGCAGAGTTATTCACCCTAAGGTGAATAGGGTTAGGGTTGAAATTAGGGTTAGGGTTAGGGTGAGGGTTGCAATTAGGGTTAGGGTGAAAACCCATTGGAGATTAAAGATTTTCTTGAATAACTTTTGTTCTGAAGGTCATAGAGACTTGGAAGTTGGTTCCATCAGAACTAATGTGGGGATTCCCGATCCATTGGTACCATCCCCGAGCTTCTCCGACCTCCGGAAGGGGTCAAACCACCAAATCTCAAAGAAAAAGTACAAGATATTTTTAAATAACTTTTTTTCTGAAAGTCCTAGAGACTCGGGCATTTCGCACATCATAAAGGGGAGACCGCCACGCACCCACACCAAATTTCAGCACGTTTCGAGTAAGCAGCGCAGAGTTATTCACCCTAAGGTGAATAGGGTTAGGGCTGAAATTAGGGTTAGGGTTAGGGTTAGGGTTGCAATTAGGGTTAGGGTTGCAGCCAGGGTTAGGGTTAGGGTTAGGGTTGCAATTAGGGTTAGGGTTGCAGCCAGGGTTAGGATGAAAACCCATTGGAGATTGAAGATTTTCTTGAATAACTTTTGTTCTGAAGGTCATAGAGACTTGGAAGTTAGTTCCATCAGAACTAATGTGGGGATGCCCGATCCATTGGTACCATCCCCGAGCTTCTCCGACCTCCGGAAGGGGTCAAACCACCAAATCTCAAAGAAAAAGTACAAGATATTTTTAAATAACTTTTTTTCTGAAAGTCCTAGAGACTCGGGCATTTCGCACATCATAAAGGGGAGACCGCCACGCACCCACACCAAATTTCAGCACGTTTCGAGCAAGCAGCGCAGAGTTATTCACCCTAAGGTGAATAGGGTTAGGGCTGAAATTAGGGTTAGGGTTGCAATTAGGGTTAGGGTTGCAGCCAGGGTTAGGATGAAAACCCATTGGAGATTGAAGATTTTCTTGAATAACTTTTGTTCTGAAGGTCATAGAGACTTGGAAGTTGGTTCCATCAGAACTAATGTGGGGATGCCCGATCCATTGGTACCATCCCCGAGCTTCTCCGACCTCCGGAAGGGGTCAAACCACCAAATCTCAAAGAAAAAGTACAAGATATTTTTAAATAACTTTTTCTCTGAAAGTCCTAGAGACTCGGGCATTTCGCACATCATAAAGGGGAGACCGCCACGCACCCACACCAAATTTCAGCACGTTTCGAGCAAGCAGCGCAGAGTTATTCACCCTAAGGTGAATAGGGTTAGGGCTGAAATTAGGGTTAGGGTTAGGGTTAGGGTTGCAATTAGGGTTAGGGTTGCAGCCAGGGTTAGGATGAAAACCCATTGGAGATTGAAGATTTTCTTGAATAACTTTTGTTCTGAAGGTCATAAAGACTTGGAAGTTGGTTCCATCAGAACTAATGTGGGGATGCCCGATCCATTGGTACCATCCCCGAGCTTCTCCGACCTCCGGAAGGGGTCAAACCACCAAATCTCAAAGAAAAAGTACAAGATATTTTTAAATAACTTTTTTTCTGAAAGTCCTAGAGACTCGGGCATTTCGCACATCATAAAGGGGAGACCGCCACGCACCCACACCAAATTTCAGCACGTTTCGAGTAAGCAGCGCAGAGTTATTCACCCTAAGGTGAATAGGGTTAGGGCTGAAATTAGGGTTAGGGTTGCAATTAGGGTTAGGGTTGCAGCCAGGGTTAGGGTTAGGGTTGCAATTAGGATTAGGGTGAAAACCCATTGGAGATTGAAGATTTTCTTGAATAACTTTTGTTCTGAAGGTCATAGAGACTTGGAAGTTGGTTCCATCAGAACTAATGTTGGGATGCCCGATCCATTGGTACCATCCCCGAGCTTCTCCGACCTCCGGAAGGGGTCAAACCACCAAATCTCAAAGAAAAAGTACAAGATATTTTTAAATAACTTTTTTTCTGAAAGTCCTAGAGACTCGGGCATTTCGCACATCATAAAGGGGAGACCGCCACGCACCCACACCAAATTTCAGCACGTTTCGAGCAAGCAGCGCAGAGTTATTCACCCTAAGGTGAATAGGGTTAGGGCTGAAATTAGGGTTAGGGTTAGGGTTAGGGTTGCAATTAGGGTTAGGGTTGCAGCCAGGGTTAGGATGAAAACCCATTGGAGATTGAAGATTTTCTTGAATAACTTTTGTTCTGAAGGTCATAAAGACTTGGAAGTTGGTTCCATCAGAACTAATGTGGGGATGCCCGATCCATTGGTACCATCCCCGAGCTTCTCCGACCTCCGGAAGGGGTCAAACCACCAAATCTCAAAGAAAAAGTACAAGATATTTTTAAATAACTTTTTTTCTGAAAGTCCTAGAGACTCGGGCATTTCGCACATCATAAAGGGGAGACCGCCACGCACCCACACCAAATTTCAGCACGTTTCGAGTAAGCAGCGCAGAGTTATTCACCCTAAGGTGAATAGGGTTAGGGCTGAAATTAGGGTTAGGGTTGCAATTAGGGTTAGGGTTGCAGCCAGGGTTAGGATGAAAACCCATTGGAGATCCCCGATTTTCTTGAATAACTTTTGTTCTGAAGGTCATAGAGACTTGGAAGTTGGTTCCATCAGAACTAATGTGGGGATGCCCGATCCATTGGTACCATCCCCGAGCTTCTCCGACCTCCGGAAGGGGTCAAACCACCAAATCTCAAAGAAAAAGTACAAGATATTTTTGAATAACTTTTCTTCTGAAAGTCCTAGAGACTCGGGCATTTCACACATCATAAAGGGGAGACCGCCACGCACCCACACCAAATTTCAGCACGTTTCGAGCAAGCAGCGCAGAGTTATTCACCCTAAGGTGAATAGGGTTAGGGCTGAAATTAGGGTTAGGGTTAGGGTTAGGGTTGCAATTAGGGTTAGGGTTGCAGCCAGGGTTAGGGTTAGGGTTGCAATTAGGATTAGGGTGAAAACCCATTGGAGATTGAAGATTTTCTTGAATAACTTTTGTTCTGAAGGTCATAGAGACTTGGAAGTTGGTTCCATCAGAACTAATGTTGGGATGCCCGATCCATTGGTACCATCCCCGAGCTTCTCCGACCTCCGGAAGGGGTCAAACCACCAAATCTCAAAGAAAAAGTACAAGATATTTTTAAATAACTTTTTTTCTGAAAGTCCTAGAGACTCGGGCATTTCGCACATCATAAAGGGGAGACCGCCAAGCACCCACACCAAAGTTCACCACGTTTCGAGTAAGCAGCGCAGAGTTATTCACCCTAAGGTGAATAGGGTTAGGGCTGAAATTAGGGGTAGGGTTGCAATTAGGGTTAGGGTTAGGGTTGCAATTAGGGTTAGGGTTGCAGCCAGGGTTAGGGTTAGGGTTGCAATTAGGGTTAGGGTGAAAACCCATTGGAGATTGAAGATTTTCTTGAATAACTTTTGTTCTGAAGGTCATAGAGACTTGGAAGTTGGTTCCATCAGAACTAATGTGGGGATGCCCGATCCATTGGTACCATCCCCGAGCTTCTCCGACCTCCGGAAGGGGTCAAACCACCAAATCTCAAAGAAAAAGTACAAGATATTTTTGAATAACTTTTCTTCTGAAAGTCCTAGAGACTCGGGCATTTCGCACATCATAAAGGGGAGACCGCCACGCACCCACACCAAATTTCAGCACGTTTCGAGCAAGCAGTGCAGAGTTATTCACCCTAAGGTGAATAGGGTTAGGGCTGAAATTAGGGTTAGGGTTAGGGTTAGGGTTGCAATTAGGGTTAGGGTTTCAGCCAGGGTTAGGATGAAAACCCATTGGAGATTGAAGATTTTCTTGAATAACTTTTGTTCTGAAGGTCATAGAGACTTGGAAGTTGGTTCCATCAGAACTAATGTGGGGATGCCCGATCCATTGGTACCATCCCCGAGCTTCTCCGACCTCCGGAAGGGGTCAAACCACCAAATCTCAAAGAAAAAGTACAAGATATTTTTAAATAACTTTTTTTCTGAAAGACCTAGAGACTCGGGCATTTCACACATCATAAAGGGGAGACCGCCACGCACCCACACCAAATTTCAGCACGTTTCGAGCAAGCAGCGCAGAGTTATTCACCCTAAGGTGAATAGGGTTAGGGTTGAAATTAGGGTTAGGGTTAGGGTGAGGGTTGCAATTAGGGTTAGGGTGAAAACCCATTGGAGATTAAAGATTTTCTTGAATAACTTTTGTTCTGAAGGTCATAGAGACTTGGAAGTTGGTTCCATCAGAACTAATGTGGGGATTCCCGATCCATTGGTACCATCCCCGAGCTTCTCCGACCTCCGGAAGGGGTCAAACCACCAAATCTCAAAGAAAAAGTACAAGATATTTTTAAATAACTTTTTTTCTGAAAGTCCTAGAGACTCGGGCATTTCGCACATCATAAAGGGGAGACCGCCACGCACCCACACCAAATTTCAGCACGTTTCGAGTAAGCAGCGCAGAGTTATTCACCCTAAGGTGAATAGGGTTAGGGTTGAAATTAGGGTTAGGGTTAGGGTGAGGGTTGCAATTAGGGTTAGGGTGAAAACCCATTGGAGATTAAAGATTTTCTTGAATAACTTTTGTTCTGAAGGTCATAGAGACTTGGAAGTTGGTTCCATCAGAACTAATGTGGGGATTCCCGATCCATTGGTACCATCCCCGAGCTTCTCCGACCTCCGGAAGGGGTCAAACCACCAAATCTCAAAGAAAAAGTACAAGATATTTTTAAATAACTTTTTTTCTGAAAGTCCTAGAGACTCGGGCATTTCGCACATCATAAAGGGGAGACCGCCACGCACCCACACCAAATTTCAGCACGTTTCGAGTAAGCAGCGCAGAGTTATTCACCCTAAGGTGAATAGGGTTAGGGCTGAAATTAGGGTTAGGGTTAGGGTTAGGGTTGCAATTAGGGTTAGGGTTGCAGCCAGGGTTAGGGTTAGGGTTAGGGTTGCAATTAGGGTTAGGGTTGCAGCCAGGGTTAGGATGAAAACCCATTGGAGATTGAAGATTTTCTTGAATAACTTTTGTTCTGAAGGTCATAGAGACTTGGAAGTTAGTTCCATCAGAACTAATGTGGGGATGCCCGATCCATTGGTACCATCCCCGAGCTTCTCCGACCTCCGGAAGGGGTCAAACCACCAAATCTCAAAGAAAAAGTACAAGATATTTTTAAATAACTTTTTTTCTGAAAGTCCTAGAGACTCGGGCATTTCGCACATCATAAAGGGGAGACCGCCACGCACCCACACCAAATTTCAGCACGTTTCGAGCAAGCAGCGCAGAGTTATTCACCCTAAGGTGAATAGGGTTAGGGCTGAAATTAGGGTTAGGGTTGCAATTAGGGTTAGGGTTGCAGCCAGGGTTAGGATGAAAACCCATTGGAGATTGAAGATTTTCTTGAATAACTTTTGTTCTGAAGGTCATAGAGACTTGGAAGTTGGTTCCATCAGAACTAATGTGGGGATGCCCGATCCATTGGTACCATCCCCGAGCTTCTCCGACCTCCGGAAGGGGTCAAACCACCAAATCTCAAAGAAAAAGTACAAGATATTTTTAAATAACTTTTTCTCTGAAAGTCCTAGAGACTCGGGCATTTCGCACATCATAAAGGGGAGACCGCCACGCACCCACACCAAATTTCAGCACGTTTCGAGCAAGCAGCGCAGAGTTATTCACCCTAAGGTGAATAGGGTTAGGGCTGAAATTAGGGTTAGGGTTAGGGTTAGGGTTGCAATTAGGGTTAGGGTTGCAGCCAGGGTTAGGATGAAAACCCATTGGAGATTGAAGATTTTCTTGAATAACTTTTGTTCTGAAGGTCATAAAGACTTGGAAGTTGGTTCCATCAGAACTAATGTGGGGATGCCCGATCCATTGGTACCATCCCCGAGCTTCTCCGACCTCCGGAAGGGGTCAAACCACCAAATCTCAAAGAAAAAGTACAAGATATTTTTAAATAACTTTTTTTCTGAAAGTCCTAGAGACTCGGGCATTTCGCACATCATAAAGGGGAGACCGCCACGCACCCACACCAAATTTCAGCACGTTTCGAGTAAGCAGCGCAGAGTTATTCACCCTAAGGTGAATAGGGTTAGGGCTGAAATTAGGGTTAGGGTTGCAATTAGGGTTAGGGTTGCAGCCAGGGTTAGGGTTAGGGTTGCAATTAGGATTAGGGTGAAAACCCATTGGAGATTGAAGATTTTCTTGAATAACTTTTGTTCTGAAGGTCATAGAGACTTGGAAGTTGGTTCCATCAGAACTAATGTTGGGATGCCCGATCCATTGGTACCATCCCCGAGCTTCTCCGACCTCCGGAAGGGGTCAAACCACCAAATCTCAAAGAAAAAGTACAAGATATTTTTAAATAACTTTTTTTCTGAAAGTCCTAGAGACTCGGGCATTTCGCACATCATAAAGGGGAGACCGCCACGCACCCACACCAAATTTCAGCACGTTTCGAGTAAGCAGCGCAGAGTTATTCACCCTAAGGTGAATAGGGTTAGGGCTGAAATTAGGGTTAGGGTTGCAATTAGGGTTAGGGTTAGGGTTGCAATTAGGGTTAGGGTTGCAGCCAGGGTTAGGATGAAAACCCATTGGAGATCCCCGATTTTCTTGAATAACTTTTGTTCTGAAGGTCATAGAGACTTGGAAGTTGGTTCCATCAGAACTAATGTGGGGATGCCCGATCCATTGGTACCATCCCCGAGCTTCTCCGACCTCCGGAAGGGGTCAAACCACCAAATCTCAAAGAAAAAGTACAAGATATTTTTGAATAACTTTTCTTCTGAAAGTCCTAGAGACTCGGGCATTTCACACATCATAAAGGGGAGACCGCCACGCACCCACACCAAATTTCAGCACGTTTCGAGCAAGCAGCGCAGAGTTATTCACCCTAAGGTGAATAGGGTTAGGGCTGAAATTAGGGTTAGGGTTAGGGTTAGGGTTGCAATTAGGGTTAGGGTTGCAGCCAGGGTTAGGATGAAAACCCATTGGAGATTGAAGATTTTCTTGAATAACTTTTGTTCTGAAGGTCATAAAGACTTGGAAGTTGGTTCCATCAGAACTAATGTGGGGATGCCCGATCCATTGGTACCATCCCCGAGCTTCTCCGACCTCCGGAAGGGGTCAAACCACCAAATCTCAAAGAAAAAGTACAAGATATTTTTAAATAACTTTTTTTCTGAAAGTCCTAGAGACTCGGGCATTTCGCACATCATAAAGGGGAGACCGCCACGCACCCACACCAAATTTCAGCACGTTTCGAGTAAGCAGCGCAGAGTTATTCACCCTAAGGTGAATAGGGTTAGGGCTGAAATTAGGGTTAGGGTTGCAATTAGGGTTAGGGTTGCAGCCAGGGTTAGGGTTAGGGTTGCAATTAGGATTAGGGTGAAAACCCATTGGAGATTGAAGATTTTCTTGAATAACTTTTGTTCTGAAGGTCATAGAGACTTGGAAGTTGGTTCCATCAGAACTAATGTTGGGATGCCCGATCCATTGGTACCATCCCCGAGCTTCTCCGACCTCCGGAAGGGGTCAAACCACCAAATCTCAAAGAAAAAGTACAAGATATTTTTGAATAACTTTTTTTCTGAAAGTCCTAGAGACGCGGGCATTTCACACATCATAAAGGGGAGATTGCCACGCACCCACACCAAATTTCAGCACGTTTCGAGCAAGCAGCGCAGAGTTATTCACCCTAAGGTGAATAGGGTTAGGGCTGAAATTAGGGTTAGGGTTAGGGTTAGGGTTGCAATTAGGGTTAGGGTTGCAGCCAGGGTTAGGGTTAGGGTTGCAATTAGGGTTAGGGTTAGGGTTGCAATTAGGGTTAGGGTTGCAGCCAGGGGTTAGGGTTAGGGTTGCAATTAGGGTTAGGGTGAAAACCCATTGGAGATTGAAGATTTTCTTGAATAACTTTTGTTCTGAAGGTCATAGAGACTTGGAAGTTGGTTCCATCAGAACTAATGTGGGGATGCCCGATCCATTGGTACCATCCCTGAGCTTCTCCGACCTCCGGAAGGGGTCAAACCACCAAATCTCAAATAAAAAGTACAAGATATTTTTAAATAACTTTTTTTCTGAAAGTCCTAGAGACTCGGGCATTTCGCACATCATAAAGGGGAGACCGCCACGCACCCACACCAAATTTCAGCACGTTTCGAGTAAGCAGCGCAGAGTTATTCACCCTAAGGTGAATAGGGTTAGGGCTGAAATTAGGGTTAGGGTTGCAATTAGGGTTAGGGTTAGGGTTGCAATTAGGGTTAGGGTTGCAGCCAGGGTTAGGATGAAAACCCATTGGAGATCCCCGATTTTCTTGAATAACTTTTGTTCTGAAGGTCATAGAGACTTGGAAGTTGGTTCCATCAGAACTAATGTGGGGATGCCCGATCCATTGGTACCATCCCCGAGCTTCTCCGACCTCCGGAAGGGGTCAAACCACCAAATCTCAAAGAAAAAGTACAAGATATTTTTGAATAACTTTTCTTCTGAAAGTCCTAGAGACTCGGGCATTTCACACATCATAAAGGGGAGACCGCCACGCACCCACACCAAATTTCAGCACGTTTCGAGCAAGCAGCGCAGAGTTATTCACCCTAAGGTGAATAGGGTTAGGGCTGAAATTAGGGTTAGGGTTAGGGTTAGGGTTGCAATTAGGGTTAGGGTTGCAGCCAGGGTTAGGATGAAAACCCATTGGAGATTGAAGATTTTCTTGAATAACTTTTGTTCTGAAGGTCATAAAGACTTGGAAGTTGGTTCCATCAGAACTAATGTGGGGATGCCCGATCCATTGGTACCATCCCCGAGCTTCTCCGACCTCCGGAAGGGGTCAAACCACCAAATCTCAAAGAAAAAGTACAAGATATTTTTAAATAACTTTTTTTCTGAAAGTCCTAGAGACTCGGGCATTTCGCACATCATAAAGGGGAGACCGCCACGCACCCACACCAAATTTCAGCACGTTTCGAGTAAGCAGCGCAGAGTTATTCACCCTAAGGTGAATAGGGTTAGGGCTGAAATTAGGGTTAGGGTTGCAATTAGGGTTAGGGTTGCAGCCAGGGTTAGGGTTAGGGTTGCAATTAGGATTAGGGTGAAAACCCATTGGAGATTGAAGATTTTCTTGAATAACTTTTGTTCTGAAGGTCATAGAGACTTGGAAGTTGGTTCCATCAGAACTAATGTTGGGATGCCCGATCCATTGGTACCATCCCCGAGCTTCTCCGACCTCCGGAAGGGGTCAAACCACCAAATCTCAAAGAAAAAGTACAAGATATTTTTGAATAACTTTTTTTCTGAAAGTCCTAGAGACGCGGGCATTTCACACATCATAAAGGGGAGATTGCCACGCACCCACACCAAATTTCAGCACGTTTCGAGCAAGCAGCGCAGAGTTATTCACCCTAAGGTGAATAGGGTTAGGGCTGAAATTAGGGTTAGGGTTAGGGTTAGGGTTGCAATTAGGGTTAGGGTTGCAGCCAGGGTTAGGGTTAGGGTTGCAATTAGGGTTAGGGTTAGGGTTGCAATTAGGGTTAGGGTTGCAGCCAGGGGTTAGGGTTAGGGTTGCAATTAGGGTTAGGGTGAAAACCCATTGGAGATTGAAGATTTTCTTGAATAACTTTTGTTCTGAAGGTCATAGAGACTTGGAAGTTGGTTCCATCAGAACTAATGTGGGGATGCCCGATCCATTGGTACCATCCCTGAGCTTCTCCGACCTCCGGAAGGGGTCAAACCACCAAATCTCAAATAAAAAGTACAAGATATTTTTAAATAACTTTTTTTCTGAAAGTCCTAGAGACTCGGGCATTTCGCACATCATAAAGGGGAGACCGCCACGCACCCACACCAAATTTCAGCACGTTTCGAGTAAGCAGCGCAGAGTTATTCACCCTAAGGTGAATAGGGTTAGGGCTGAAATTAGGGTTAGGGTTGCAATTAGGGTTAGGGTTAGGGTTGCAATTAGGGTTAGGGTTGCAGCCAGGGTTAGGATGAAAACCCATTGGAGATCCCCGATTTTCTTGAATAACTTTTGTTCTGAAGGTCATAGAGACTTGGAAGTTGGTTCCATCAGAACTAATGTGGGGATGCCCGATCCATTGGTACCATCCCCGAGCTTCTCCGACCTCCGGAAGGGGTCAAACCACCAAATCTCAAAGAAAAAGTACAAGATATTTTTAAATAACTTTTTTTCTGAAAGTCCTAGAGACTCGGGCATTTCGCACATCATAAAGGGGAGACCGCCACGCACCCACACCAAATTTCAGCACGTTTCGAGTAAGCAGCGCAGAGTTATTCACCCTAAGGTGAATAGGGTTAGGGCTGAAATTAGGGTTAGGGTTGCAATTAGGGTTAGGGTTGCAGCCAGGGTTAGGGTTAGGGTTGCAATTAGGATTAGGGTGAAAACCCATTGGAGATTGAAGATTTTCTTGAATAACTTTTGTTCTGAAGGTCATAGAGACTTGGAAGTTGGTTCCATCAGAACTAATGTTGGGATGCCCGATCCATTGGTACCATCCCCGAGCTTCTCCGACCTCCGGAAGGGGTCAAACCACCAAATCTCAAAGAAAAAGTACAAGATATTTTTGAATAACTTTTTTTCTGAAAGTCCTAGAGACGCGGGCATTTCACACATCATAAAGGGGAGATTGCCACGCACCCACACCAAATTTCAGCACGTTTCGAGCAAGCAGCGCAGAGTTATTCACCCTAAGGTGAATAGGGTTAGGGCTGAAATTAGGGTTAGGGTTAGGGTTAGGGTTGCAATTAGGGTTAGGGTTGCAGCCAGGGTTAGGGTTAGGGTTGCAATTAGGGTTAGGGTTAGGGTTGCAATTAGGGTTAGGGTTGCAGCCAGGGGTTAGGGTTAGGGTTGCAATTAGGGTTAGGGTGAAAACCCATTGGAGATTGAAGATTTTCTTGAATAACTTTTGTTCTGAAGGTCATAGAGACTTGGAAGTTGGTTCCATCAGAACTAATGTGGGGATGCCCGATCCATTGGTACCATCCCTGAGCTTCTCCGACCTCCGGAAGGGGTCAAACCACCAAATCTCAAATAAAAAGTACAAGATATTTTTAAATAACTTTTTTTCTGAAAGTCCTAGAGACTCGGGCATTTCGCACATCATAAAGGGGAGACCGCCACGCACCCACACCAAATTTCAGCACGTTTCGAGTAAGCAGCGCAGAGTTATTCACCCTAAGGTGAATAGGGTTAGGGCTGAAATTAGGGTTAGGGTTGCAATTAGGGTTAGGGTTAGGGTTGCAATTAGGGTTAGGGTTGCAGCCAGGGTTAGGATGAAAACCCATTGGAGATCCCCGATTTTCTTGAATAACTTTTGTTCTGAAGGTCATAGAGACTTGGAAGTTGGTTCCATCAGAACTAATGTGGGGATGCCCGATCCATTGGTACCATCCCCGAGCTTCTCCGACCTCCGGAAGGGGTCAAACCACCAAATCTCAAAGAAAAAGTACAAGATATTTTTAAATAACTTTTTCTCTGAAAGTCCTAGAGACTCGGGCATTTCGCACATCATAAAGGGGAGACCGCCACGCACCCACACCAAATTTCAGCACGTTTCGAGCAAGCAGCGCAGAGTTATTCACCCTAAGGTGAATAGGGTTAGGGCTGAAATTAGGGTTAGGGTTAGGGTTAGGGTTGCAATTAGGGTTAGGGTTGCAGCCAGGGTTAGGATGAAAACCCATTGGAGATTGAAGATTTTCTTGAATAACTTTTGTTCTGAAGGTCATAAAGACTTGGAAGTTGGTTCCATCAGAACTAATGTGGGGATGCCCGATCCATTGGTACCATCCCCGAGCTTCTCCGACCTCCGGAAGGGGTCAAACCACCAAATCTCAAAGAAAAAGTACAAGATATTTTTAAATAACTTTTTTTCTGAAAGTCCTAGAGACTCGGGCATTTCGCACATCATAAAGGGGAGACCGCCACGCACCCACACCAAATTTCAGCACGTTTCGAGTAAGCAGCGCAGAGTTATTCACCCTAAGGTGAATAGGGTTAGGGCTGAAATTAGGGTTAGGGTTGCAATTAGGGTTAGGGTTGCAGCCAGGGTTAGGGTTAGGGTTGCAATTAGGATTAGGGTGAAAACCCATTGGAGATTGAAGATTTTCTTGAATAACTTTTGTTCTGAAGGTCATAGAGACTTGGAAGTTGGTTCCATCAGAACTAATGTTGGGATGCCCGATCCATTGGTACCATCCCCGAGCTTCTCCGACCTCCGGAAGGGGTCAAACCACCAAATCTCAAAGAAAAAGTACAAGATATTTTTGAATAACTTTTTTTCTGAAAGTCCTAGAGACGCGGGCATTTCACACATCATAAAGGGGAGATTGCCACGCACCCACACCAAATTTCAGCACGTTTCGAGCAAGCAGCGCAGAGTTATTCACCCTAAGGTGAATAGGGTTAGGGCTGAAATTAGGGTTAGGGTTAGGGTTAGGGTTGCAATTAGGGTTAGGGTTGCAGCCAGGGTTAGGGTTAGGGTTGCAATTAGGGTTAGGGTTAGGGTTGCAATTAGGGTTAGGGTTGCAGCCAGGGGTTAGGGTTAGGGTTGCAATTAGGGTTAGGGTGAAAACCCATTGGAGATTGAAGATTTTCTTGAATAACTTTTGTTCTGAAGGTCATAGAGACTTGGAAGTTGGTTCCATCAGAACTAATGTGGGGATGCCCGATCCATTGGTACCATCCCTGAGCTTCTCCGACCTCCGGAAGGGGTCAAACCACCAAATCTCAAATAAAAAGTACAAGATATTTTTAAATAACTTTTTTTCTGAAAGTCCTAGAGACTCGGGCATTTCGCACATCATAAAGGGGAGACCGCCACGCACCCACACCAAATTTCAGCACGTTTCGAGTAAGCAGCGCAGAGTTATTCACCCTAAGGTGAATAGGGTTAGGGCTGAAATTAGGGTTAGGGTTGCAATTAGGGTTAGGGTTAGGGTTGCAATTAGGGTTAGGGTTGCAGCCAGGGTTAGGATGAAAACCCATTGGAGATCCCCGATTTTCTTGAATAACTTTTGTTCTGAAGGTCATAGAGACTTGGAAGTTGGTTCCATCAGAACTAATGTGGGGATGCCCGATCCATTGGTACCATCCCCGAGCTTCTCCGACCTCCGGAAGGGGTCAAACCACCAAATCTCAAAGAAAAAGTACAAGATATTTTTGAATAACTTTTCTTCTGAAAGTCCTAGAGACTCGGGCATTTCACACATCATAAAGGGGAGACCGCCACGCACCCACACCAAATTTCAGCACGTTTCGAGCAAGCAGCGCAGAGTTATTCACCCTAAGGTGAATAGGGTTAGGGCTGAAATTAGGGTTAGGGTTAGGGTTAGGGTTGCAATTAGGGTTAGGGTTGCAGCCAGGGTTAGGATGAAAACCCATTGGAGATTGAAGATTTTCTTGAATAACTTTTGTTCTGAAGGTCATAAAGACTTGGAAGTTGGTTCCATCAGAACTAATGTGGGGATGCCCGATCCATTGGTACCATCCCCGAGCTTCTCCGACCTCCGGAAGGGGTCAAACCACCAAATCTCAAAGAAAAAGTACAAGATATTTTTAAATAACTTTTTTTCTGAAAGTCCTAGAGACTCGGGCATTTCGCACATCATAAAGGGGAGACCGCCACGCACCCACACCAAATTTCAGCACGTTTCGAGTAAGCAGCGCAGAGTTATTCACCCTAAGGTGAATAGGGTTAGGGCTGAAATTAGGGTTAGGGTTGCAATTAGGGTTAGGGTTGCAGCCAGGGTTAGGGTTAGGGTTGCAATTAGGATTAGGGTGAAAACCCATTGGAGATTGAAGATTTTCTTGAATAACTTTTGTTCTGAAGGTCATAGAGACTTGGAAGTTGGTTCCATCAGAACTAATGTTGGGATGCCCGATCCATTGGTACCATCCCCGAGCTTCTCCGACCTCCGGAAGGGGTCAAACCACCAAATCTCAAAGAAAAAGTACAAGATATTTTTGAATAACTTTTTTTCTGAAAGTCCTAGAGACGCGGGCATTTCACACATCATAAAGGGGAGATTGCCACGCACCCACACCAAATTTCAGCACGTTTCGAGCAAGCAGCGCAGAGTTATTCACCCTAAGGTGAATAGGGTTAGGGCTGAAATTAGGGTTAGGGTTAGGGTTAGGGTTGCAATTAGGGTTAGGGTTGCAGCCAGGGTTAGGGTTAGGGTTGCAATTAGGGTTAGGGTTAGGGTTGCAATTAGGGTTAGGGTTGCAGCCAGGGGTTAGGGTTAGGGTTGCAATTAGGGTTAGGGTGAAAACCCATTGGAGATTGAAGATTTTCTTGAATAACTTTTGTTCTGAAGGTCATAGAGACTTGGAAGTTGGTTCCATCAGAACTAATGTGGGGATGCCCGATCCATTGGTACCATCCCTGAGCTTCTCCGACCTCCGGAAGGGGTCAAACCACCAAATCTCAAATAAAAAGTACAAGATATTTTTAAATAACTTTTTTTCTGAAAGTCCTAGAGACTCGGGCATTTCGCACATCATAAAGGGGAGACCGCCACGCACCCACACCAAATTTCAGCACGTTTCGAGTAAGCAGCGCAGAGTTATTCACCCTAAGGTGAATAGGGTTAGGGCTGAAATTAGGGTTAGGGTTGCAATTAGGGTTAGGGTTAGGGTTGCAATTAGGGTTAGGGTTGCAGCCAGGGTTAGGATGAAAACCCATTGGAGATCCCCGATTTTCTTGAATAACTTTTGTTCTGAAGGTCATAGAGACTTGGAAGTTGGTTCCATCAGAACTAATGTGGGGATGCCCGATCCATTGGTACCATCCCCGAGCTTCTCCGACCTCCGGAAGGGGTCAAACCACCAAATCTCAAAGAAAAAGTACAAGATATTTTTAAATAACTTTTTTTCTGAAAGTCCTAGAGACTCGGGCATTTCGCACATCATAAAGGGGAGACCGCCACGCACCCACACCAAATTTCAGCACGTTTCGAGTAAGCAGCGCAGAGTTATTCACCCTAAGGTGAATAGGGTTAGGGCTGAAATTAGGGTTAGGGTTGCAATTAGGGTTAGGGTTGCAGCCAGGGTTAGGGTTAGGGTTGCAATTAGGATTAGGGTGAAAACCCATTGGAGATTGAAGATTTTCTTGAATAACTTTTGTTCTGAAGGTCATAGAGACTTGGAAGTTGGTTCCATCAGAACTAATGTTGGGATGCCCGATCCATTGGTACCATCCCCGAGCTTCTCCGACCTCCGGAAGGGGTCAAACCACCAAATCTCAAAGAAAAAGTACAAGATATTTTTGAATAACTTTTTTTCTGAAAGTCCTAGAGACGCGGGCATTTCACACATCATAAAGGGGAGATTGCCACGCACCCACACCAAATTTCAGCACGTTTCGAGCAAGCAGCGCAGAGTTATTCACCCTAAGGTGAATAGGGTTAGGGCTGAAATTAGGGTTAGGGTTAGGGTTAGGGTTGCAATTAGGGTTAGGGTTGCAGCCAGGGTTAGGGTTAGGGTTGCAATTAGGGTTAGGGTTAGGGTTGCAATTAGGGTTAGGGTTGCAGCCAGGGGTTAGGGTTAGGGTTGCAATTAGGGTTAGGGTGAAAACCCATTGGAGATTGAAGATTTTCTTGAATAACTTTTGTTCTGAAGGTCATAGAGACTTGGAAGTTGGTTCCATCAGAACTAATGTGGGGATGCCCGATCCATTGGTACCATCCCTGAGCTTCTCCGACCTCCGGAAGGGGTCAAACCACCAAATCTCAAATAAAAAGTACAAGATATTTTTAAATAACTTTTTTTCTGAAAGTCCTAGAGACTCGGGCATTTCGCACATCATAAAGGGGAGACCGCCACGCACCCACACCAAATTTCAGCACGTTTCGAGTAAGCAGCGCAGAGTTATTCACCCTAAGGTGAATAGGGTTAGGGCTGAAATTAGGGTTAGGGTTGCAATTAGGGTTAGGGTTAGGGTTGCAATTAGGGTTAGGGTTGCAGCCAGGGTTAGGATGAAAACCCATTGGAGATCCCCGATTTTCTTGAATAACTTTTGTTCTGAAGGTCATAGAGACTTGGAAGTTGGTTCCATCAGAACTAATGTGGGGATGCCCGATCCATTGGTACCATCCCCGAGCTTCTCCGACCTCCGGAAGGGGTCAAACCACCAAATCTCAAAGAAAAAGTACAAGATATTTTTAAATAACTTTTTCTCTGAAAGTCCTAGAGACTCGGGCATTTCGCACATCATAAAGGGGAGACCGCCACGCACCCACACCAAATTTCAGCACGTTTCGAGCAAGCAGCGCAGAGTTATTCACCCTAAGGTGAATAGGGTTAGGGCTGAAATTAGGGTTAGGGTTAGGGTTAGGGTTGCAATTAGGGTTAGGGTTGCAGCCAGGGTTAGGATGAAAACCCATTGGAGATTGAAGATTTTCTTGAATAACTTTTGTTCTGAAGGTCATAAAGACTTGGAAGTTGGTTCCATCAGAACTAATGTGGGGATGCCCGATCCATTGGTACCATCCCCGAGCTTCTCCGACCTCCGGAAGGGGTCAAACCACCAAATCTCAAAGAAAAAGTACAAGATATTTTTAAATAACTTTTTTTCTGAAAGTCCTAGAGACTCGGGCATTTCGCACATCATAAAGGGGAGACCGCCACGCACCCACACCAAATTTCAGCACGTTTCGAGTAAGCAGCGCAGAGTTATTCACCCTAAGGTGAATAGGGTTAGGGCTGAAATTAGGGTTAGGGTTGCAATTAGGGTTAGGGTTGCAGCCAGGGTTAGGGTTAGGGTTGCAATTAGGATTAGGGTGAAAACCCATTGGAGATTGAAGATTTTCTTGAATAACTTTTGTTCTGAAGGTCATAGAGACTTGGAAGTTGGTTCCATCAGAACTAATGTTGGGATGCCCGATCCATTGGTACCATCCCCGAGCTTCTCCGACCTCCGGAAGGGGTCAAACCACCAAATCTCAAAGAAAAAGTACAAGATATTTTTAAATAACTTTTTCTCTGAAAGTCCTAGAGACTCGGGCATTTCGCACATCATAAAGGGGAGACCGCCACGCACCCACACCAAATTTCAGCACGTTTCGAGTAAGCAGCGCAGAGTTATTCACCCTAAGGTGAATAGGGTTAGGGCTGAAATTAGGGTTAGGGTTGCAATTAGGGTTAGGGTTAGGGTTGCAATTAGGGTTAGGGTTGCAGCCAGGGTTAGGATGAAAACCCATTGGAGATCCCCGATTTTCTTGAATAACTTTTGTTCTGAAGGTCATAGAGACTTGGAAGTTGGTTCCATCAGAACTAATGTGGGGATGCCCGATCCATTGGTACCATCCCCGAGCTTCTCCGACCTCCGGAAGGGGTCAAACCACCAAATCTCAAAGAAAAAGTACAAGATATTTTTGAATAACTTTTTTTCTGAAAGTCCTAGAGACGCGGGCATTTCACACATCATAAAGGGGAGACCGCCACGCACCCACACCAAATTTCAGCACGTTTCGAGCAAGCAGCGCAGAGTTATTCACCCTAAGGTGAATAGGGTTAGGGCTGAAATTAGGGTTAGGGTTAGGGTTAGGGTTGCAATTAGGGTTAGGGTTGCAGCCAGGGTTAGGGTTAGGGTTGCAATTAGGGTTAGGGTTAGGGTTGCAATTAGGGTTAGGGTTGCAGCCAGGGGTTAGGGTTAGGGTTGCAATTAGGGTTAGGGTGAAAACCCATTGGAGATTGAAGATTTTCTTGAATAACTTTTGTTCTGAAGGTCATAGAGACTTGGAAGTTGGTTCCATCAGAACTAATGTGGGGATGCCCGATCCATTGGTACCATCCCTGAGCTTCTCCGACCTCCGGAAGGGGTCAAACCACCAAATCTCAAATAAAAAGTACAAGATATTTTTAAATAACTTTTTTTCTGAAAGTCCTAGAGACTCGGGCATTTCGCACATCATAAAGGGGAGACCGCCACGCACCCACACCAAATTTCAGCACGTTTCGAGTAAGCAGCGCAGAGTTATTCACCCTAAGGTGAATAGGGTTAGGGCTGAAATTAGGGTTAGGGTTGCAATTAGGGTTAGGGTTAGGGTTGCAATTAGGGTTAGGGTTGCAGCCAGGGTTAGGATGAAAACCCATTGGAGATCCCCGATTTTCTTGAATAACTTTTGTTCTGAAGGTCATAGAGACTTGGAAGTTGGTTCCATCAGAACTAATGTGGGGATGCCCGATCCATTGGTACCATCCCCGAGCTTCTCCGACCTCCGGAAGGGGTCAAACCACCAAATCTCAAAGAAAAAGTACAAGATATTTTTGAATAACTTTTCTTCTGAAAGTCCTAGAGACTCGGGCATTTCACACATCATAAAGGGGAGACCGCCACGCACCCACACCAAATTTCAGCACGTTTCGAGCAAGCAGCGCAGAGTTATTCACCCTAAGGTGAATAGGGTTAGGGCTGAAATTAGGGTTAGGGTTAGGGTTAGGGTTGCAATTAGGGTTAGGGTTGCAGCCAGGGTTAGGGTTAGGGTTGCAATTAGGGTTAGGGTGAAAACCCATTGGAGATTGAAGATTTTCTTGAATAACTTTTGTTCTGAAGGTCATAGAGACTTGGAAGTTGGTTCCATCAGAACTAATGTGGGGATGCCCGATCCATTGGTACCATCCCCGAGCTTCTCCGACCTCCGGAAGGGGTCAAACCACCAAATCTCAAATAAAAAGTACAAGATATTTTTAAATAACTTTTTTTCTGAAAGTCCTAGAGACTCGGGCATTTCGCACATCATAAAGGGGAGACCGCCACGCACCCACACCAAATTTCAGCACGTTTCGAGTAAGCAGCGCAGAGTTATTCACCCTAAGGTGAATAGGGTTAGGGCTGAAATTAGGGTTAGGGTTGCAATTAGGGTTAGGGTTAGGGTTGCAATTAGGGTTAGGGTTGCAGCCAGGGTTAGGATGAAAACCCATTGGAGATCCCCGATTTTCTTGAATAACTTTTGTTCTGAAGGTCATAGAGACTTGGAAGTTGGTTCTATCAGAACTAATGTGGGGATGCCCGATCCATTGGTACCATCCCCGAGCTTCTCCGACCTCCGGAAGGGGTCAAACCACCAAATCTCAAAGAAAAAGTACAAGATATTTTTGAATAACTTTTCTTCTGAAAGTCCTAGAGACTCGGGCATTTCACACATCATAAAGGGGAGACCGCCACGCACCCACACCAAATTTCAGCACGTTTCGAGCAAGCAGCGCAGAGTTATTCACCCTAAGGTGAATAGGGTTAGGGCTGAAATTAGGGTTAGGGTTAGGGTTAGGGTTGCAATTAGGGTTAGGGTTGCAGCCAGGGTTAGGGTTAGGGTTGCAATTAGGATTAGGGTGAAAACCCATTGGAGATTGAAGATTTTCTTGAATAACTTTTGTTCTGAAGGTCATAGAGACTTGGAAGTTGGTTCCATCAGAACTAATGTTGGGATGCCCGATCCATTGGTACCATCCCCGAGCTTCTCCGACCTCCGGAAGGGGTCAAACCACCAAATCTCAAAGAAAAAGTACAAGATATTTTTAAATAACTTTTTTTCTGAAAGTCCTAGAGACTCGGTCATTTCGCACATCATAAAGGGGAGACCGCCAAGCACCCACACCAAATTTCACCACGTTTCGAGTAAGCAGCGCAGAGTTATTCACCCTAAGGTGAATAGGGTTAGGGCTGAAATTAGGGGTAGGGTTGCAATTAGGGTTAGGGTTAGGGTTGCAATTAGGGTTAGGGTTGCAGCCAGGGTTAGGGTTAGGGTTGCAATTAGGATTAGGGAGAAAACCCATTGGAGATTGAAGATTTTCTTGAATAACTTTTGTTCTGAAGGTCATAGAGACTTGGAAGTTGGTTCCATCAGAACTAATGTGGGGATGCCCGATCCATTGGTACCATCCCCGAGCTTCTCCGACCTCCGGAAGGGGTCAAACCACCAAATCTCAAATAAAAAGTACAAGATATTTTTAAATAACTTTTTTTCTGAAAGTCCTAGAGACTCGGGCATTTCGCACATCATAAAGGGGAGACCGCCACGCACCCACACCAAATTTCAGCACGTTTCGAGTAAGCAGCGCAGAGTTATTCACCCTAAGGTGAATAGGGTTAGGGCTGAAATTAGGGTTAGGGTTAGGGTTAGGGTTGCAATTAGGGTTAGGGTTGCAGCCAGGGTTAGGGTTAGGGTTGCAATTAGGGTTAGGGTTAGGGTTGCAATTAGGGTTAGGGTTGCAGCCAGGGGTTAGGGTTAGGGTTGCAATTAGGGTTAGGGTGAAAACCCATTGGAGATTGAAGATTTTCTTGAATAACTTTTGTTCTGAAGGTCATAGAGACTTGGAAGTTGGTTCCATCAGAACTAATGTGGGGATGCCCGATCCATTGGTACCATCCCTGAGCTTCTCCGACCTCCGGAAGGGGTCAAACCACCAAATCTCAAATAAAAAGTACAAGATATTTTTAAATAACTTTTTTTCTGAAAGTCCTAGAGACTCGGGCATTTCGCACATCATAAAGGGGAGACCGCCACGCACCCACACCAAATTTCAGCACGTTTCGAGTAAGCAGCGCAGAGTTATTCACCCTAAGGTGAATAGGGTTAGGGCTGAAATTAGGGTTAGGGTTGCAATTAGGGTTAGGGTTAGGGTTGCAATTAGGGTTAGGGTTGCAGCCAGGGTTAGGATGAAAACCCATTGGAGATCCCCGATTTTCTTGAATAACTTTTGTTCTGAAGGTCATAGAGACTTGGAAGTTGGTTCCATCAGAACTAATGTGGGGATGCCCGATCCATTGGTACCATCCCCGAGCTTCTCCGACCTCCGGAAGGGGTCAAACCACCAAATCTCAAAGAAAAAGTACAAGATATTTTTGAATAACTTTTCTTCTGAAAGTCCTAGAGACTCGGGCATTTCACACATCATAAAGGGGAGACCGCCACGCACCCACACCAAATTTCAGCACGTTTCGAGCAAGCAGCGCAGAGTTATTCACCCTAAGGTGAATAGGGTTAGGGCTGAAATTAGGGTTAGGGTTAGGGTTAGGGTTGCAATTAGGGTTAGGGTTGCAGCCAGGGTTAGGGTTAGGGTTGCAATTAGGATTAGGGTGAAAACCCATTGGAGATTGAAGATTTTCTTGAATAACTTTTGTTCTGAAGGTCATAGAGACTTGGAAGTTGGTTCCATCAGAACTAATGTTGGGATGCCCGATCCATTGGTACCATCCCCGAGCTTCTCCGACCTCCGGAAGGGGTCAAACCACCAAATCTCAAAGAAAAAGTACAAGATATTTTTAAATAACTTTTTTTCTGAAAGTCCTAGAGACTCGGGCATTTCGCACATCATAAAGGGGAGACCGCCAAGCACCCACACCAAATTTCACCACGTTTCGAGTAAGCAGCGCAGAGTTATTCACCCTAAGGTGAATAGGGTTAGGGCTGAAATTAGGGGTAGGGTTGCAATTAGGGTTAGGGTTAGGGTTGCAATTAGGGTTAGGGTTGCAGCCAGGGTTAGGGTTAGGGTTGCAATTAGGGTTAGGGTGAAAACCCATTGGAGATTGAAGATTTTCTTGAATAACTTTTGTTCTGAAGGTCATAGAGACTTGGAAGTTGGTTCCATCAGAACTAATGTGGGGATGCCCGATCCATTGGTACCATCCCCGAGCTTCTCCGACCTCCGGAAGGGGTCAAACCACCAAATCTCAAATAAAAAGTACAAGATATTTTTAAATAACTTTTTTTCTGAAAGTCCTAGAGACTCGGGCATTTCGCACATCATAAAGGGGAGACCGCCACGCACCCACACCAAATTTCAGCACGTTTCGAGTAAGCAGCGCAGAGTTATTCACCCTAAGGTGAATAGGGTTAGGGCTGAAATTAGGGTTAGGGTTGCAATTAGGGTTAGGGTTAGGGTTGCAATTAGGGTTAGGGTTGCAGCCAGGGTTAGGATGAAAACCCATTGGAGATCCCCGATTTTCTTGAATAACTTTTGTTCTGAAGGTCATAGAGACTTGGAAGTTGGTTCCATCAGAACTAATGTGGGGATGCCCGATCCATTGGTACCATCCCCGAGCTTCTCCGACCTCCGGAAGGGGTCAAACCACCAAATCTCAAATAAAAAGTACAAGATATTTTTAAATAACTTTTTTTCTGAAAGTCCTAGAGACTCGGGCATTTCGCACATCATAAAGGGGAGACCGCCACGCACCCACACCAAATTTCAGCACGTTTCGAGTAAGCAGCGCAGAGTTATTCACCCTAAGGTGAATAGGGTTAGGGCTGAAATTAGGGTTAGGGTTGCAATTAGGGTTAGGGTTAGGGTTGCAATTAGGGTTAGGGTTGCAGCCAGGGTTAGGATGAAAACCCATTGGAGATCCCCGATTTTCTTGAATAACTTTTGTTCTGAAGGTCATAGAGACTTGGAAGTTGGTTCCATCAGAACTAATGTGGGGATGCCCGATCCATTGGTACCATCCCCGAGCTTCTCCGACCTCCGGAAGGGGTCAAACCACCAAATCTCAAATAAAAAGTACAAGATATTTTTAAATAACTTTTTTTCTGAAAGTCCTAGAGACTCGGGCATTTCGCACATCATAAAGGGGAGACCGCCACGCACCCACACCAAATTTCAGCACGTTTCGAGCAAGCAGCGCAGAGTTATTCACCCTAAGGTGAATAGGGTTAGGGCTGAAATTAGGGTTAGGGTTAGGGTTAGGGTTGCAATTAGGGTTAGGGTTGCAGCCAGGGTTAGGGTTAGGGTTGCAATTAGGATTAGGGTGAAAACCCATTGGAGATTGAAGATTTTCTTGAATAACTTTTGTTCTGAAGGTCATAGAGACTTGGAAGTTGGTTCCATCAGAACTAATGTTGGGATGCCCGATCCATTGGTACCATCCCCGAGCTTCTCCGACCTCCGGAAGGGGTCAAACCACCAAATCTCAAAGAAAAAGTACAAGATATTTTTAAATAACTTTTTTTCTGAAAGTCCTAGAGACTCGGGCATTTCGCACATCATAAAGGGGAGACCGCCAAGCACCCACACCAAATTTCACCACGTTTCGAGTAAGCAGCGCAGAGTTATTCACCCTAAGGTGAATAGGGTTAGGGCTGAAATTAGGGGTAGGGTTGCAATTAGGGTTAGGGTTAGGGTTGCAATTAGGGTTAGGGTTGCAGCCAGGGTTAGGGTTAGGGTTGCAATTAGGATTAGGGTGAAAACCCATTGGAGATTGAAGATTTTCTTGAATAACTTTTGTTCTGAAGGTCATAGAGACTTGGAAGTTGGTTCCATCAGAACTAATGTTGGGATGCCCGATCCATTGGTACCATCCCCGAGCTTCTCCGACCTCCGGAAGGGGTCAAACCACCAAATCTCAAAGAAAAAGTACAAGATATTTTTAAATAACTTTTTTTCTGAAAGTCCTAGAGACTCGGGCATTTCGCACATCATAAAGGGGAGACCGCCAAGCACCCACACCAAATTTCACCACGTTTCGAGTAAGCAGCGCAGAGTTATTCACCCTAAGGTGAATAGGGTTAGGGCTGAAATTAGGGGTAGGGTTGCAATTAGGGTTAGGGTTAGGGTTGCAATTAGGGTTAGGGTTGCAGCCAGGGTTAGGGTTAGGGTTGCAATTAGGGTTAGGGTGAAAACCCATTGGAGATTGAAGATTTTCTTGAATAACTTTTGTTCTGAAGGTCATAGAGACTTGGAAGTTGGTTCCATCAGAACTAATGTGGGGATGCCCGATCCATTGGTACCATCCCCGAGCTTCTCCGACCTCCGGAAGGGGTCAAACCACCAAATCTCAAATAAAAAGTACAAGATATTTTTAAATAACTTTTTTTCTGAAAGTCCTAGAGACTCGGGCATTTCGCACATCATAAAGGGGAGACCGCCACGCACCCACACCAAATTTCAGCACGTTTCGAGTAAGCAGCGCAGAGTTATTCACCCTAAGGTGAATAGGGTTAGGGCTGAAATTAGGGTTAGGGTTGCAATTAGGGTTAGGGTTAGGGTTGCAATTAGGGTTAGGGTTGCAGCCAGGGTTAGGATGAAAACCCATTGGAGATCCCCGATTTTCTTGAATAACTTTTGTTCTGAAGGTCATAGAGACTTGGAAGTTGGTTCCATCAGAACTAATGTGGGGATGCCCGATCCATTGGTACCATCCCCGAGCTTCTCCGACCTCCGGAAGGGGTCAAACCACCAAATCTCAAAGAAAAAGTACAAGATATTTTTGAATAACTTTTTTTCTGAAAGTCCTAGAGACTCGGGCATTTCACACATCATAAAGGGGAGACCGCCACGCACCCACACCAAATTTCAGCACGTTTCGAGCAAGCAGCGCAGAGTTATTCACCCTAAGGTGAATAGGGTTAGGGCTGAAATTAGGGTTAGGGTTAGGGTTAGGGTTGCAATTAGGGTTAGGGTTGCAGCCAGGGTTAGGATGAAAACCCATTGGAGATCCCCGATTTTCTTGAATAACTTTTGTTCTGAAGGTCATAGAGACTTGGAAGTTGGTTCCATCAGAACTAATGTGGGGATGCCCGATCCATTGGTACCATCCCCGAGCTTCTCCGACCTCCGGAAGGGGTCAAACCACCAAATCTCAAATAAAAAGTACAAGATATTTTTAAATAACTTTTTTTCTGAAAGTCCTAGAGACTCGGGCATTTCGCACATCATAAAGGGGAGACCGCCACGCACCCACACCAAATTTCAGCACGTTTCGAGCAAGCAGCGCAGAGTTATTCACCCTAAGGTGAATAGGGTTAGGGCTGAAATTAGGGTTAGGGTTAGGGTTAGGGTTGCAATTAGGGTTAGGGTTGCAGCCAGGGTTAGGGTTAGGGTTGCAATTAGGATTAGGGTGAAAACCCATTGGAGATTGAAGATTTTCTTGAATAACTTTTGTTCTGAAGGTCATAGAGACTTGGAAGTTGGTTCCATCAGAAATAATGTTGGGATGCCCGATCCATTGGTACCATCCCCGAGCTTCTCCGACCTCCGGAAGGGGTCAAACCACCAAATCTCAAAGAAAAAGTACAAGATATTTTTAAATAACTTTTTTTCTGAAAGTCCTAGAGACTCGGGCATTTCGCACATCATAAAGGGGAGACCGCCAAGCACCCACACCAAATTTCACCACGTTTCGAGTAAGCAGCGCAGAGTTATTCACCCTAAGGTGAATAGGGTTAGGGCTGAAATTAGGGGTAGGGTTGCAATTAGGGTTAGGGTTAGGGTTGCAATTAGGGTTAGGGTTGCAGCCAGGGTTAGGGTTAGGGTTGCAATTAGGATTAGGGTGAAAACCCATTGGAGATTGAAGATTTTCTTGAATAACTTTTGTTCTGAAGGTCATAGAGACTTGGAAGTTGGTTCCATCAGAACTAATGTTGGGATGCCCGATCCATTGGTACCATCCCCGAGCTTCTCCGAACTCCGGAAGGGGTCAAACCACCAAATCTCAAAGAAAAAGTACAAGATATTTTTAAATAACTTTTTTTCTGAAAGTCCTAGAGACTCGGGCATTTCGCACATCATAAAGGGGAGACCGCCAAGCACCCACACCAAATTTCACCATGTTTCGAGTAAGCAGCGCAGAGTTATTCACCCTAAGGTGAATAGGGTTAGGGCTGAAATTAGGGGTAGGGTTGCAATTAGGGTTAGGGTTAGGGTTGCAATTAGGGTTAGGGTTGCAGCCAGGGTTAGGGTTAGGGTTGCAATTAGGGTTAGGGTGAAAACCCATTGGAGATTGAAGATTTTCTTGAATAACTTTTGTTCTGAAGGTCATAGAGACTTGGAAGTTGGTTCCATCAGAACTAATGTGGGGATGCCCGATCCATTGGTACCATCCCCGAGCTTCTCCGACCTCCGGAAGGGGTCAAACCACCAAATCTCAAAGAAAAAGTACAAGATATTTTTAAATAACTTTTTTTCTGAAAGTCCTAGAGACTCGGGCATTTCGCACATCATAAAGGGGAGACCGCCACGCACCCACACCAAATTTCAGCACGTTTCGAGTAAGCAGCGCAGAGTTATTCACCCTAAGGTGAATAGGGTTAGGGCTGAAATTAGGGTTAGGGTTGCAATTAGGGTTAGGGTTAGGGTTGCAATTAGGGTTAGGGTTGCAGCCAGGGTTAGGATGAAAACCCATTGGAGATCCCCGATTTTCTTGAATAACTTTTGTTCTGAAGGTCATAGAGACTTGGAAGTTGGTTCCATCAGAACTAATGTGGGGATGCCCGATCCATTGGTACCATCCCCGAGCTTCTCCGACCTCCGGAAGGGGTCAAACCACCAAATCTCAAATAAAAAGTACAAGATATTTTTAAATAACTTTTTTTCTGAAAGTCCTAGAGACTCGGGCATTTCGCACATCATAAAGGGGAGACCGCCACGCACCCACACCAAATTTCAGCACGTTTCGAGTAAGCAGCGCAGAGTTATTCACCCTAAGGTGAATAGGGTTAGGGCTGAAATTAGGGTTAGGGTTGCAATTAGGGTTAGGGTTAGGGTTGCAATTAGGGTTAGGGTTGCAGCCAGGGTTAGGATGAAAACCCATTGGAGATCCCCGATTTTCTTGAATAACTTTTGTTCTGAAGGTCATAGAGACTTGGAAGTTGGTTCTATCAGAACTAATGTGGGGATGCCCGATCCATTGGTACCATCCCCGAGCTTCTCCGACCTCCGGAAGGGGTCAAACCACCAAATCTCAAAGAAAAAGTACAAGATATTTTTGAATAACTTTTCTTCTGAAAGTCCTAGAGACTCGGGCATTTCACACATCATAAAGGGGAGACCGCCACGCACCCACACCAAATTTCAGCACGTTTTGAGCAAGCAGCGCAGAGTTATTCACCCTAAGGTGAATAGGGTTAGGGCTGAAATTAGGGTTAGGGTTAGGGTTAGGGTTGCAATTAGGGTTAGGGTTGCAGCCAGGGTTAGGGTTAGGGTTGCAATTAGGATTAGGGTGAAAACCCATTGGAGATTGAAGATTTTCTTGAATAACTTTTGTTCTGAAGGTCATAGAGACTTGGAAGTTGGTTCCATCAGAACTAATGTTGGGATGCCTGATCCATTGGTACCATCCCCGAGCTTCTCCGACCTCCGGAAGGGGTCAAACCACCAAATCTCAAAGAAAAAGTACAAGATATTTTTAAATAACTTTTTTTCTGAAAGTCCTAGAGACTCGGGCATTTCGCACATCATAAAGGGGAGACCGCCAAGCACCCACACCAAATTTCACCACGTTTCGAGTAAGCAGCGCAGAGTTATTCACCCTAAGGTGAATAGGGTTAGGGCTGAAATTAGGGGTAGGGTTGCAATTAGGGTTAGGGTTAGGGTTGCAATTAGGGTTAGGGTTGCAGCCAGGGTTAGGGTTAGGGTTGCAATTAGGATTAGGGTGAAAACCCATTGGAGATTGAAGATTTTCTTGAATAACTTTTGTTCTGAAGGTCATAGAGACTTGGAAGTTGGTTCCATCAGAACTAATGTGGGGATGCCCGATCCATTGGTACCATCCCCGAGCTTCTCCGACCTCCGGAAGGGGTCAAACCACCAAATCTCAAATAAAAAGTACAAGATATTTTTAAATAACTTTTTTTCTGAAAGTCCTAGAGACTCGGGCATTTCGCACATCATAAAGGGGAGACCGCCACGCACCCACACCAAATTTCAGCACGTTTCGAGTAAGCAGCGCAGAGTTATTCACCCTAAGGTGAATAGGGTTAGGGCTGAAATTAGGGTTAGGGTTGCAATTAGGGTTAGGGTTAGGGTTGCAATTAGGGTTAGGGTCGCAGCCAGGGTTAGGATGAAAACCCATTGGAGATCCCCGATTTTCTTGAATAACTTTTGTTCTGAAGGTCATAGAGACTTGGAAGTTGGTTCCATCAGAACTAATGTGGGGATGCCCGATCCATTGGTACCATCCCCGAGCTTCTCCGACCTCCGGAAGGGGTCAAACCACCAAATCTCAAATAAAAAGTACAAGATATTTTTAAATAACTTTTTTTCTGAAAGTCCTAGAGACTCGGGCATTTCGCACATCATAAAGGGGAGACCGCCACGCACCCACACCAAATTTCAGCACGTTTCGAGTAAGCAGCGCAGAGTTATTCACCCTAAGGTGAATAGGGTTAGGGCTGAAATTAGGGTTAGGGTTGCAATTAGGGTTAGGGTTAGGGTTGCAATTAGGGTTAGGGTTGCAGCCAGGGTTAGGATGAAAACCCATTGGAGATCCCCGATTTTCTTGAATAACTTTTGTTCTGAAGGTCATAGAGACTTGGAAGTTGGTTCCATCAGAACTAATGTGGGGATGCCCGATCCATTGGTACCATCCCCGAGCTTCTCCGACCTCCGGAAGGGGTCAAACCACCAAATCTCAAAGAAAAAGTACAAGATATTTTTAAATAACTTTTTTTCTGAAAGTCCTAGAGACTCGGGCATTTCGCACATCATAAAGGGGAGACCGCCACGCACCCACACCAAATTTCAGCACGTTTCGAGCAAGCAGCGCAGAGTTATTCACCCTAAGGTGAATAGGGTTAGGGCTGAAATTAGGGTTAGGGTTAGGGTTAGGGTTGCAATTAGGGTTAGGGTTGCAGCCAGGGTTAGGGTTAGGGTTAGGGTTGCAATTAGGGTTAGGGTTGCAGCCAGGGTTAGGATGAAAACCCATTGGAGATTGAAGATTTTCTTGAATAACTTTTGTTCTGAAGGTCATAGAGACTTGGAAGTTGGTTCCATCAGAACTAATGTGGGGATGCCCGATCCATTGGTACCATCCCCGAGCTTCTCAGACCTCCGGAAGGGGTCAAACCACCAAATCTCAAAGAAAAAGTACAAGATATTTTTAAATAACTTTTTTTCTGAAAGTCCTAGAGACTCGGGCATTTCGCACATCATAAAGGGGAGACCGCCACGCACCCACACCAAATTTCAGCACGTTTCGAGCAAGCAGCGCAGAGTTATTCACCCTAAGGTGAATAGGGTTAGGGCTGAAATTAGGGTTAGGGTTGCAATTAGGGTTAGGGTTGCAGCCAGGGTTAGGATGAAAACCCATTGGAGATTGAAGATTTTCTTGAATAACTTTTGTTCTGAAGGTCATAGAGACTTGGAAGTTGGTTCCATCAGAACTAATGTGGGGATGCCCGATCCATTGGTACCATCCCCGAGCTTCTCCGACCTCCGGAAGGGGTCAAACCACCAAATCTCAAAGAAAAAGTACAAGATATTTTTAAATAACTTTTTTTCTGAAAGTCCTAGAGACTCGGGCATTTCGCACATCATAAAGGGGAGACCGCCAAGCACCCACACCAAATTTCACCACGTTTCGAGTAAGCAGCGCAGAGTTATTCACCCTAAGGTGAATAGGGTTAGGGCTGAAATTAGGGGTAGGGTTGCAATTAGGGTTAGGGTTAGGGTTGCAATTAGGGTTAGGGTTGCAGCCAGGGTTAGGGTTAGGGTTGCAATTAGGATTAGGGTGAAAACCCATTGGAGATTGAAGATTTTCTTGAATAACTTTTGTTCTGAAGGTCATAGAGACTTGGAAGTTGGTTCCATCAGAACTAATGTGGGGATGCCCGATCCATTGGTACCATCCCCGAGCTTCTCAGACCTCCGGAAGGGGTCAAACCACCAAATCTCAAAGAAAAAGTACAAGATATTTTTAAATAACTTTTTTTCTGAAAGTCCTAGAGACTCGGGCATTTCGCACATCATAAAGGGGAGACCGCCACGCACCCACACCAAATTTCAGCACGTTTCGAGCAAGCAGCGCAGAGTTATTCACCCTAAGGTGAATAGGGTTAGGGCTGAAATTAGGGTTAGGGTTGCAATTAGGGTTAGGGTTGCAGCCAGGGTTAGGATGAAAACCCATTGGAGATTGAAGATTTTCTTGAATAACTTTTGTTCTGAAGGTCATAGAGACTTGGAAGTTGGTTCCATCAGAATTAATGTGGGGATGCCCGATCCATTGGTACCATCCCCGAGCTTCTCCGACCTCCGGAAGGGGTCAAACCACCAAATCTCAAATAAAAAGTACAAGATATTTTTAAATAACTTTTTTTCTGAAAGTCCTAGAGACTCGGGCATTTCGCACATCATAAAGGGGAGACCGCCACGCACCCACACCAAATTTCAGCACGTTTCGAGTAAGCAGCGCAGAGTTATTCACCCTAAGGTGAATAGGGTTAGGGCTGAAATTAGGGTTAGGGTTGCAATTAGGGTTAGGGTTAGGGTTGCAATTA